>NW_007244241.1:0-4558 GCF_000164805.1 Carlito syrichta
ACACGGTGGCGTGCATCTCAAAGACCTTCCAGCTACAAGGAAGGGTGAGTCGGGGGCATAGCCTGAGTCCACCAGTTGGAGTCTGCGATGCCCATGAGCACCTCACTGCACTCTAGCCTGGGCGACAAGAGTGAGAATTCACACAAAAAAAGAAACAAGATGCCTACAACTCCTCGTACCCTGTTTCTATGGTAAATACCACAAGGCCTGATCTTGACTGCAAATGGTATGCTCTAGAACTGCTCAAACTCTGAGGAAACTGAAACCCTTTCCCCCTCCTGTCTGTGCTGAGACCTCTTGGAAGCTGCTGACTCAGTCTCGATCCCTCAGTCCTCAGAAATTCCCCAAATGTCTGCATCTTGCTCTGGGTTCTGCCAGTTCTGTTCAACCCTTGCTTCCTCAAAGGCTAGGGCAGGCAAAGGTCTGTCCGACTCATCTATGAAACTATTTCCTCACGATGGCGCTGTGGCTCAAGAGGACGCTAACAGGCCTGTCTGACACCCGCCCATCAACTTGGAAAAAAAGGTGCCATCAAACTCTCCTCCCTGTGGTGCACGTTCAGTTCGTTTCTCCCTGAGCTCAACAAAGTTCCAGACACTTGGAAGGCTGAGCTGGAAGAGTGGCCCGAGCCCAGGAGTTGGAGGCTGCAGTGTCTGTGACCGTCTACTCTGTGCGACAGAGTTAGACTCTGACTCTAACAATCAAGCCACAAAATAAAATTTTAAAAAACATTGAAAAATGGAACGTGAATAATGTTGGAAAAATCATGAAGAAAGAGGCATTGCGTATGTTTATACTGTTAGAAGTGTGAGTTAGGCTTTACAATTGTGAAACAATGTGGGGTTAGCTGTTCATGTGCTAACAGCCTACAGTATAGAAACTGCAATCTTAGGAATACATTTGAGAGAAATCATCCCCTATGTAAAGAAAAGAGATGGACTATAATAGTTATGACATCATAGTTTCAGAGCTACGTTCTCAAAACCATACAAATCTTCATCCACGAGTTTCAAAAACATATTTGAGAGTCATCAGAAAATGACGAAATATGAATAACGTACATTCACATGGCTGCATGTAGGAAACCAAATGTTTCTCAAAACCAAATTCATGCTTAACATGATATGATCTCCTATACTGCGATAAAAGAAGTAAAACAAGCTACTTTTTTCGAAATACAGGCAAATAGGCTAAAATGAGGTTAAAATATTATACCTTGATACTTAAGTTAATATTTACCTTCAGCTAAATGCCAGAAATTTCGTTTTTTTAGTCAGATAGTAAGCATAAAAAGAACAATTTTATTATGATTTTGGTATGCTTCCTCCATTAAAAACTTAAGGTTGTATGATTGCAAACTTAGAGAATATAATGAAGAAACTTATACCCCTTTACTAATGAATATAGAAAAGGCCAAAATCACCTCAATTGCTATTTCTAACAATAGGCACAAAAGCAGTGTTCTGTTTAACTTGGTTGTCGCTAAGACTTTGTCATGCCTGTGTACATCAGTGATATTGGTCTGTGGTATTCTTTGCTTTTACTTTGCGTGTGTCTGTCTTGTTTTGCTATCAGAGTAGTTCTGGGCTCATGTAGTCAGTTGGGAATTATTTCTGCCTCTTCGATTTTGGTGAAGAGTTTAAATGAAACTTATATTTGCTTTTCACCTGCTTGGACAAATTCAGCTGTGAAGCCATCAGGCCCTAGGCTCTTTTTTCCTCCCTCTCTCTTTTCTTCCTCTTTCTTTCTGCTTTGTTTTGTTTTGTTTTGTTTTTTGAGTTGGGCTCCCCATCTGTTGCAGGCTGAAGGGCAGGGCACTGACCATCCTTCTGCTTTGGATCCTCTGCTTTATTTTACACAAAACTATTTGCTGAGTCAAAGATTGAGTGAATGATGAGCCTTCACTCTTCAAGGGAATGTTGGTGCCCGCTGATTACCTAAAGAGGTTACAATTATGAAAATGGCTTAGGTAATCCTATGATCGCAAGACACAGAGTGAAGTAAACACTAATGACGCCACTGGATGGAAATCAGGGGGAAAATCCAAATCGGTTTACTGAAAAGAACTAAAGAAGGCTTTTATTCTCAGTGAAGTGTTCTAATGCTTTCAAATATAACTTCCACATTACTTCCCATAATTTCAAAGAAGGCCAATCCTATCAAGCTTTCCCATTTTCCTTTCGTGCTGCTCCTCCCTATTTCCTCAACCACAATGGGTCGAAGGCCCCACTGTCAAGAGATTCGAGCCTGTGTCCTGAATAATTAGCATACATGGGAGTTCAAATGTCGACTGAACTTCTATGGCAGAATAGCATAGAATAATAATACAGACACTTGGACTTGAATATGTTGTATCTTTGGCTCTTGTGCCAGCATGAGCTCCATGGAGCTCTTTCACACCATTACACAGAAGAAGGTGTGAGGTCTAGGAGCTACGCCTGATCCAGTGAAGGCTGCTCTTGAGAGCAGTGCCCAGGAAAGGAGGGACCTGGAGCCATACCAGACTGACAGTCAGTCACCCTGGTGTCATGGAGCAAGTTCCGCGGAAGGACCATGACCGGAACGGGAAGCAGGAGGCAGTTAAGGAAGGATGTAGCTTCTGATAACAAATCTCCAATGTGATACGAAATTGGAGTTTGCAGATCGCACACAAATATTACATTAGAAAAGAGAAACGGGCAAGAATCATCTCTCCAATACATCCAAAAATTAGCCGGGCGCGGTAGCACGCGCCTGTATTTAGAGCTACTTAGAAGGCTGAAGTTGAAGGATCGCCGGAGCCCAGCGGGTCGAGGCTGCGGTGGCCGGGAGCGGCCACTGCACTCCAGTGTGGGCGACAGAGTGAGACTCCAGCTCCAAACCATAACAGAAAATAGCCAGGTTCCGTGACTCAGCCTGTAATCCTGCGATTGAGGAGGCTGCGGGGAGAGGACAACCTAAGCCCGCGGGTTCGAGACCCACCTGGGCAACTTGGGGAGTCCTCCTCTCTACAATAAATCAAGAAATCAGCCGGGCGTCGACGCACATGCCTGGAATGCCAGCCCTCGGAAGGCTGAAGCGGAAGGATCAATGGAGCCCAGCAGGTTGAGGTTGCGGTGGCCGGAGAGGCCACTGCATTCCGGTGCGGATCACAGAGTGAGACTCCAACTCAGCCCAGAGCCCACGGTACAGAGAAATGTGAACTGTTATTTGCTGGAGTGGAACCATGGCCTTAAGAACATTTTACTGAAACCTGCTAGTTATTAATGATGAATGCTTCTTTGCCTTTAAATGGTGGACAACCAAAGTCTTCGACAACCAAAATATGAAATTCAAATTTCCAAGTGTAAATTATATTCAGATGAAAAAACATGCAGTAATTTCCATAAAAATTGTTGTACTCTGTGCCAGGTAACAGCAGTTATCTCAATCTACCCTGTACAATTGTGGAGGTGGGGGGAATCTAAGCTAAGGGATATCAAAACATCGTAGATATATGCTTCATCTTCTTCTTTCTGACCTGTCTTCCTCCTCCCATGTTTTTCCAACACTTTTCACTTTTCGGAAAATTATGTACTCAAAAGCGAACAATTTAAACCTGAATTCAAAAGTGAACAAACACAGTTTAGAGGATTCCTGCTCTCCAACAGTACATTGAAGGAGTTTATGAAATGTGCCTTTCGGTGTGGAAGAGAGAGGCTCAAAGGTAGAAGTCACATACCCACTGTCCTATGCAGTGGGCCATGACTTGGCTAGGAGGATGTGGATCGAGTGAAGGGTTACCATTTCAGCATCTCTTTCATCAGGATCCCTTGCTGTTAATGGTGATTTCATTCCTTGCCTTTTGTCTTGGTGTTGGCACCGGGAGCGCATCTCCAACCGTCCTTTGTAACATTTAGTAGCCTTAACAAATCCTCCTTGCTCCTGTGGAAAGCTTCCTCACGTTGTTATTCAGAGGAACTGAACCAGTCAGTGGGACTGTGTTGCCTCATAGCACCCAGCTCAATTTTGGTTCCAAAGAGGAAAGATAGTAGTGAATTGAAGAAAAGGGAACACATGACAAGGTATATTCTGACCAAATCAAGTCTGCAGCCATTCAGGGGAGTAGAAGAGAGGACAGGGACAGAAACAAAGAGTAGATTGCCCATCATGCCTTTGCTTCTCAAGTTAAGATGCTGGACTCTAGCATCCAGTGGCTGTGGAAGAAAAACTTGACCAATCACAGGTCCCAGTTATGAGTATGCTGTAGGAGGATAAAGAAGACTGTTTTCTGATGCTTTGGCATCAGCTTAAGAGCTACTTGGCTTTAGCCAAAAGACTTTTCAGTCTTAGATGGAAAACTGAATTCAGACTACTAGAACCTAGCTGGGAGAGAGGGAGGCCAATCCAGGAGTAAAGGCCTCAGGAAGAGGATAGAGCCAGGACATGTATATGGCCAGTTCTCCAGGTGATAACTAGTCGTGGGTCTTATCATTTTCAGGCACAACTTGGAATGATTTGTCAGTTACCTGTGAGCCCGACACGGTGGCGTGCATCTCAAAGCCCTTCCAGCTACCAGGAATGGTGAGTCGGGGGCATA
>NW_007244242.1:0-1480 GCF_000164805.1 Carlito syrichta
AACAAGTTAGCTAGGTGACTTAACTTGTTTGCTGACAAGTCAGCTGACTAGTTAGCTGGTTTAATACATTGGCTGACTACTCGGCCTACTTTTTCACTGGCATAAAGGGTAGGCCAAATAGTCGGCTGACTATTAACTGGTTTAACTTGTTGACTGACATGTTGGCCCACTAGTTAGCTTTGTTATCTAGTTGGTTGACTAATTTACTGACCTAACTAGTCGTCTGATTTGTTGGTCAACTAGTTAGCTTACCTAACTATTCATCTGACTAGATAGCTGACATAAATTGTCGACTGACATTTGGCCCTAGTTGGCCAATTGGTTAGCTAACTTAAGTAGTTGGATGGCTAGTAGGCCGACCATTTAGCTGGATTAACTAGTTCACTGGCGAGTCAGATGGCGAGTGGGCCAACAGGTTAGGTGACTTAACTAGTCGACCAGCTAGTGAGATGACTGGTCAGCTGAATTAACTAGTTCACCAGCGAGTGAGCCGATTGGTCAGGTGACTTAACTAGTTGCTGGTAGGTGAGTTGAATGGTGAGATGATTTAACTAGTCGTCCAGAGTGTGATATGACTGGTCAGCTGAATTTAGCCAGGCTTCAAGTGAGCCTACAGGTCAGACTTAACTAGTCAGCTGGTGAGTGAGCTGACCCATGAGCCGAATTAACTATTCGACTGGCGAGTGAGCTAATGCATGACTTTCCTTAACTATTCAGCAGGTGAGTGAGCCGACCTGAGAGCTTACTTAATTAGTTGGCTGGTGATCAAGCCAACTAGTTCACTGACCTCTTGGCCTGTGAGAGAGTCGACAAGTTAGTTGACTTGTTGGCTGCCATGTGAGCCGACTAGTGTGCTGACCGGTTGGCAGGCAAGCGAGCCGAATATTTATCTGACCTGATGGAAAGTGAGCGAGCCCACTAGTTAGCTGACCAGCTAGTTGAGTTGCTAACCGACTAGTTAGCCAAGTAAATAGATGGTTTGCTAGCTGACTTAACTAGCTAGCTGACTAGCTAGCTGGCTATCTAGCTGACATAACTAGCTAGCAAACAAGTTCTATAACTGTCTAGCAAGTTGACTTAACTAGCTATCTAACTGGCTAGTTAGCTGACTAGCTGACTTAATTATCTAGTTGACTAGCTAGCTGACTTAACTAGCTTTTTGACAATCAACCTGACTAACTAGCTGACTTAGCTAGCTAGCTGAATAGTTACCTGACTTGCTAGTTGACTTAACTAGATAGCTGGCTATCTAGCTGACTTAACTAACTGACTAGCTAGTTGGATGGCTACCTGGCCAGCCACCTGACTAAACTAGCTTGCTACATGGTTGGCTAGACTGCTAGCCAGCTGTCTTAACTAGCTACCTACCTTTGTGACTACCTGACTAGGCAGCCAGCTAGCAAGGTAGCAGACTGGCCACCTGGCTAGCCAGCTGGCTTAAATAGCCAGCCAGCCTGGCTGGACTGTGGATAGAAAGCTG
>NW_007244243.1:0-785 GCF_000164805.1 Carlito syrichta
CCATGTAAGTGATTGTATCATTGCAAAGCTACATAACACATGTGAACTCTAAGCATAATGTTTTATGTGTGTTCATCTCTGAGGAATATCTTTGGGTTATCCTTGCCTAGACTGGTGAATATCTTTCAAAGTGAAAATGAGAAAATTTAATTAGAAAAATAGGACTGTATTGATATGGATCTTTGCAGTCTTCAAGCTACAAATAGGAAAATGATGTGCTCTCCAACAGTCATTTTGTTTATTTTTCAGTAGTATTGAGAGGACAGTAATAGACTTAGGTTAAGAGCATGCTATTGAGAGACCCAAGAAACCAAGAAACTTAAAAAGTCATACTTGCTGTAAAAGTAGTGTTTAGTTCACTATATTTCATATATCCCTACCTCATGTTTACTATATATTTTGTGTATTCCTACCTCATATTCATTGTACTTTATGAAATCTTAGTACTTTAAATCCTACCTCAGACCCCGTAGAATTAGGCATATGTTGGGTGCCAGGTAGTGACTGATTGTGTAGTTATATAATGGCTTAAGTAGTGTTTGTATTTAGAACTCTTGGGTTAAGCATTGTCAGTCTCAATTGCCATGCTGACTTCTGCTTTTACAACGGGATGTAAATGTTAAAGCGATAAGCCCCTTTCAGACATTCCTTTGCTATCGCAGTAGACTCTGAGGCACTAGCTGCTCTCTAGGTGGGCTTTATATTGATTTAAATCACTGGCTTCCATGCCAGTGTTAATTTACATGCAGTGGCTATGTAAACCTGAAGGAATCAAAGACTTTTAG
>NW_007244244.1:0-6077 GCF_000164805.1 Carlito syrichta
CACACTCGCAAGTCGACTAATGTCAGCTGACAGGTCAGTTCACTCACCAGCTGAATAGTTGTCAGCTGACCAGTCGGCTCACACGCTGGTTGACTAGTTAAGGCAGCTGACTTGTCAGATAACTCACTGGACAATTAGTCAAATCAGCTTGCCTGTCGGCTCACTCGCTGGCTGACTAGTTAAGTCAGTTAACCAGTCGGCTGCCTAGCCTGCCTACTAGTTAAGTCAGCTAACCAATCAGCCAAATAGTCAGCCAACCTGTCAGCCGACAAGTTAGTTCAGCTAACTAGTCGCCAACAAGGTAGGCCATCTAATGAATCGGCCTAATAATTGGCTGTCTATTTAGGTCAGCACACCAGCCATCCAACAAGTTAACAGAGCTGACTAGTAAGCCAATTCTTCAGTCAAGTATCTAACCCAGCTAACAAGTCTGCCAGCTAGTCGGCCACCTTATTAAGCCAGCTCACAAGTGTGTCATGTAGTCAGCCAGTGTGTTAAAACAGCTAATTATTCTGCCGACTCATCAACTAACAAGTCACCTAGCTAACTCATTAAACAACTAGATAAGTCAGCTAGTTAACTCGTTTACCAACTAGTTAAAACAGGTAGGTAACTCATTAAGCAATTCAATAAGTCAGCTAGCTAAGACAGCTAGCTAACCAGCTAGCTAGTTAAGTCAGCTAAGTCAGCTATCTCACTAGTTAGCTAACTAGTTAAGTGAGCTACTTAAGTCAGTTACCAAGCTAGTTAGCTAATTACTTAAGTCAGCTTCTTATTCAGCAAGTTAAATAGTTAGCTAACTATTTAATTCAAGTATTTAAGTCAACTAGATAAGTAGTTAAGTTGGCCAGTTAAATCAGCTACCTAAGTAGATAAGTCACCTACCTAATTCAGGTAGTTATGTCAGCTTTCTAATTAAGTCACCTGGTTAAGACAGCTAGCTAGTTAGTTAGCTAAAAGGTTTATGACAGCAGGTTGAGTCAGGTAGTCAGCTAGTTAACTAACTGGTTAAACCAGCTGGTTGAGTCATCTAGTTTGCTAGTTAGCTAACGTGTTGAGTCAGCTAGTTGAGTAGGCTAGCTAGTTAGCTAACTAATGAGTTAAATCTCCTGGATGAGTCAGCTTGCTAGTTAGTTAGCTAACGAGTTAAGTCAGCTGCCTGAGCCATCTAGGAAAATCGTTAGCTAAAAAGTTAAGTCGGAAGATTAAGTCAGCTAGCTAAGCTAGCGCATTAGATAACGTGTAAGCTAGCTAGTTAGCTAGCTCATTAATTCAGTTAGCTAGCTACACAGGTAACTATTTTTCAGCTTGTTAGCTGGATATCTAGCTAGTTAGCTTGCTGTTTATATTAGCTGGTAGCTATGCATCTTGCTAGTTAACCAACTATTTAAGTCAGCTGTCTTGCTAGGTAGCTAGTTATTTAATTCAGCTAATTAAATCAGTTGGCTGGCCATCTGGCTAGCTAGGTAGTGGAGTAGTTAAGTCAGTTGGCTAGCCAGCTGGCTAACTAGTAAATTCAGCTAATTAAATCAGCTGGCTAGCCAACTGGCAAGGTAGGGAGCTAGCTAGTTAAGTCAGCTAGATAGCTACATGGTTAGATACTAATGTCTTCGAGTTAAGTAACCTGGCTAGCCAACTGGCTAGCTGGTTAAGTCAGCTAGTTTAGTCAGCTGTCTAGCCAGCTGGCTATGTTGGTAGATAGCTGAATAACTCAGCTTGCTAGCCAACAGGCTAGCAGTTCAAGTCAGTTAGCTAAATCAGCTGGCTAGTGTAAGGTAGATTTCTAGCTATTTAAGTGAGATGGCTAGTGACTTAAATCACCTAGTTAAGTCAGCTTTCTAGTCAGCTGGTTAGCTAGGTAGCTTGCTAGCTGACTGGCTAACTAGTTATGTCAGCTAGTTTAGTCAGCTGGCTAGCTGGATAAGTGAGCTAGTTAATTCCAGTGGCAAGCCAACTGGCTAGCTAGGTAGCTACATAGTTAATTCACCTGGCTAGCCAACTGGCTAGCTGGTTAAGTCAGATAGCTAAGACAGCAGGCTAGCCACCTGTCTATGTAGGTTGCCAGCTGATTAAGTCAGTTGGCTAGCCGGCTGGCTTTCTAGTTAAGTCAGCGAGTTAAGTGAGCTGGCTAGCCAGCTGGCTAGCTAGGTGACTGTCTAGTTAACGCAGCTGGCAAGCCAGATCGCTATCCAATTAAGTCAGCTACTTTAGTCAGCTGGTTAGCCACTTGGTTAGCTAGGTGACTGGCATGATAAGACGGCTGGTTAGCATGCTGGTCAGGTAGGTGGCCAGATAATTAAGCTGGCTCACTAGGCAGCTGAGCACCAGGGTGGCTGGCTAGTTAGGCCAGCTTTCTATCCCACAGTCCAGCCAGATGGCTGGCTATTTAAGCCAGCTGGCTAGCCAGGTGGCCAATCTGCTACCTTGCTAGCTGGCTGCCTAGTCAGGTAGTCACAAAGGTAGGTAGGTAGTTAAGACAAGTGATAGCAGTCAACCAACCTAGTAGCTAGTTAGTTTAGTCAGGTGGCTGGCCAGGTAGCCATCCAACTAGCTAGTCAGTTAGTTAAGTCAGCTAGATAGCCAGCTATCTAGTTAAGTCAGCTAGCAAGTCAGGTAACTATTCAGCTAGCTAGCTAAGTCAGCTAGCTAGTCAGGTTGATTGTCAAATAGCTAGTAAAGTCAGCTAGCTTGTCAGCTAGCTAGTCAACTAGATAATTAAGTCAGCTAGCCAGCTAACTAGCCAGTTAGATAGCTAGTTAAGTCAACTTGCTAGACATCTATAGAACTTGTTTGCGAGCTAGTTATGTCAGCTAGATAGCCAGCTAGCTAGTCAGCTAGCTAGTTAAGTCAGCTAGCAAACCATCTATTTACTTGGCTAACTAGTTGGTTAGCAACTCAACTAGCTGGTCAGCTAACTAGTGGGCTCGCTCGCTTTCCATCAGGTCAGATAAATATTCAGCTCACTCGCCTGCCAACCGGTCAGCACACTAGTCGGCTCACATGGCAGCCAACAAGTCAACTAACTTGTCGACTCTCTCACAGGCTAAAAGGTCAGCAAACTAGTTGACTTGATCACCAGCCAACTAGTTAAGTAAGCTCTCAGGTCGGCTCACTCACCTGCTGAATAGTTAAGGAAAGTCATGCATTAGCTCACTCGCCAGTCAAATAGTTAATTCGGCTCATTGGTCAGCTCACTCACCAGCTGACTAGTGAAGTCTGACCAGTTGGCTCACTTGAAGGCTGGCTAAATTCAGCTGACCAGTCGTATCACACTCTGGACGACTAGTTAAGTCATCTCACCATTCAACTCACCTACCAGCAACTAGTTAAGTCAGCTGACCAATCGGCTCACTCGCTGGTGAACTAGATAATTCAGCTGACCAGTCATCTCACTAGCTGGTCGACTAGTTAAGTCACCTAACCTGTTGGCCCACTCACCATCTGACTAGCCAGTGAACTAGTTAATCCAGCTAAATGGCCGGCCTACTAGCCATCCAACTACTTAAGTTAGCTAACCAATTGGCCAACTAGTGGGTAAAATGTCAGTCGACAATTTATCTCAGCTATCTAGTCGGACGAATAGTTAGGTAAGCTAGCTAGTTGGTCAACAAATCAGACGACTAGTTAGGTCAGTAAATTAGTCAACCAACTAGATAACAAAGCTAACTAGTGGGCCAACATGTCAGTCAACAAGTTAACCCAGCTAAATAGTCAGCCGACTATTTGGCCTACCCTTTATGCCAGTAAAAAAGTAGGCCGAGTAGTCAGCCAATGTATTAAACCAGCTAACTAGTCAGCTGACTTGTCAGCAAACAAGTTAAGTCACCTAGCTAACTTGTTAGCAAACTAGTATATTCAGCTAGTTATCTCGTTTCCCAACTAGTTAAAACAGTTAGCTAACTCGTTAACAAATTTGTTAAGTCAGTTAGCTATCTCATTAGCCAACTAGTTAAGTCAGTTAGCTATGTCAGCTAACTAACCAGCTAGCTAGCTAAGTCAGCTGGCAAAATCCGCTCTCTCACTTGCTAGCTAACTATTTAAGTCAGCTACTTAGGTCTGCTTCCTGACCAGTTAGCTAATCCATTCAGTCAGCTATTCAGCTAGTTGAATAATTAGCTAATTCTTTAATTCACATAGTTAAGTTTGCTATCTAACTAGTTAATTCCGCCAGTTAAGTCAATGAGCAAAGTCGGTTTTCAAATTTTGTCAGCTTGTTACGATAGCTAGCTAGCTAGTTAACTAATGGGTTAAGTGAGCAGGTTGAGTCAGGTAGTTAGATAGTTAACTAATGTATTAAGTCACTCGTTGAGTCCCCTACCTAGAAAGTTAGGAAGTGGGTTGAGTCAGTTGGTAAAGTATGCTAGGTAGCTAGTTAGCTTACGAGTTAAGTCAGCTGGATGAATCAGCTGGCTACCTAGCTAGCTAATGATATAAGTAAGCTGGTTGTGTCAGCTAGGTAGCTCATTTGCTAATGAGTTAAGTATTAAAACTAAGTTACCTAGCTAGCACGTTAGATAATGAGTAACCTAACTAGTTAGCTAGCTGGTTAAGTCAGCTAGCTAGCTAGGCAGACAACTATTTAAGTAAGCTTGCAGCTAGGTAGCTAGCCAGTTAGCTAACTATTTGTCAGCTGGCCAAGCTAGGTTTCTAGCTAGTTAATTCAGCTAGTTACATCAGCTGGCTAGCCAGATGCCTAGCTAGGTAGCATGCAAGTTAAGTCAGTTGACTAATCAGCTGGCTAGCTGGTTAATTCAGCTAGGTAAGAGAGCTGGCAAGCCAACTGACAAGGTAGGTACCTAGCTAGTTAAATCAGCTAGATAGCTACCTGGCTATCTAGTGATATCAGTGAGTTAAGTCAGCTGGCTAGCCAACAGTTTAGCTGGTTAAATCAGTTAGTTTAGTAAGCTTTTTAGCCAGCTGTCCAATTAGGTAGCTAGCTAGATAAGTCAGCTTGCTAGCCATCAGGCTAGAAGTTCAAATCAGCTAGTTAATTCAGCTGCTTAACACGCTGGCTAGGTAGGTAGCTAGCTAGTTAAAGAGCTGGCTACCCAGCTTCCTAGCTTAAGTGAGCTAGGTAAGACAGCTGGGTAGCAAGCTGACTAGATAGAGAACCAGCTGGTTAAGTCAGCCAACTAGGCAGCTGACTAGTTGTTTAAGTAAGCTGGGTAGTCAGCAAACAGCTGGCTACCTAGTTAAGACACCTCATTAAGTCAGTTGGCTATGCAGCTGGATAGCTAGACAAAAAGCTAGTCTATTCAGATGGGTATCCATCTGGCTAGCTAGTTATTTCAGCTAGTTAAAACAGCTGGCTAGCTGGGAAGCTAGCTATATAAGTCAGTTAGTTATATCAGCTAGGTAGCTAGTTAAGTCAGCTAGGCAGCAAGCTAGTTGAGCCAGCTGGATAAGCCAGCTGGCTAGCTAGGTAGCTATCTGGTTAATTTAGCTAGTTAAATCAGCTTGCTAGCTATTTAAGACAGCGAGTTAACTCAGCTGACTAGACAACTGCCTAGCTGTAAAGCTAACTAATTAAGTCAACTGTCTAGCCAGTTAGCTAGCTAGTTAAATAACCTTGTTAAGTCAGCTCACTAGCAAGCTGGATAGCTAGGTAGTTAGGTAGTTAAGTCAGCTGGCAAGACAGCAGGCTACATAGGTAACTAGCTAGTTAAGTCAGGTGGCTATCCAGCTGTCTAGCTAGGTAGCTAGGCAATTAAGACAGTCTGCTAGACAGCTGGCTACCTGATTAAGTCAACTAGTTAAGTCAGATGGCTAGACAGCTGGCTGTCTAGTTATTAAGCTTGTTACTCAGCTGGCTAGACAGCTGGATAGCTAGTTAATTCAGCTAGATAATTCAGCTGGCTTCCAAGCTGGCAGGCTAAGAGGTTAGCTAGTTAAGTCAGCTGGCTAGTTAGCTGGTTGTCAGCTTTTTAATTTAGCTGGCCATCTAGCTGGCTATCTAATTAAGTCAGCTGAGCAGCCAGTTGGCTAGCTATGTAACTAGCTATTTTATCAGCTAGTTAACTCAGCTGATAAACTAGGTAGCTATCTAATTAAGTCAGCTAGTTAATCAGCTGACTAGG
>NW_007244245.1:0-747 GCF_000164805.1 Carlito syrichta
TGAGGAACATAACGGACTTGGAGTGCCCAATACCAATTACAACGTTTAAGAGGACCAGAATGTTGCTGGAGTCCTGAAATGACCGATTCATAATATCTGAATGCTTAATTGCTCTGAAACATTTGGGGTGTTCGAAGATCTGTTTCTTGTTTGTCCCATAGCAGACAACCTGGGAATTTTTTGGATTTAGGGTGCCTACAACAATGATTCTTTATTCGTACTTATTTGGAGGCCATGCATTGTCCTGTATGTGAGGACTCTCTTTACCTTGATTCTTGTATCGAAACCCTGATTCTTGTTTAGCTCTTAGTAAGAAGTCATGTAGATATTTTGATAGAGGAACCATGGAAAACAGATTGCTTCTCTTTTATTAGCAAGAGGCCACGAAGTTTCCTGTATATGAGGATTGGTATTACCCTGTTTCATGCTTCAAATCCCTGATTCTTCTTTAGCAGTCAGCAAGATGTCCTGTAGATTTTCAGGACTGAGGACTCGTATACAATGATTTCTTATTTTTAACAACAGCCGTGCAGTTACATGTATATGAGTACTCCTGCTCAGAGATACATGCTTCGAAAGCTTGATTTTTGTTTAGATATTAGGAAGACGCCGTATATTTTTTCGAGATTGAGAAAACATGTCACCCACATTCCTTATTCTTTCTTAGGAAAAGTCAGTGCATTTGCCTGTGTATGAGGATTTCATTTCCCTAGTTTATGCTTCAAAAATATAAATTCGTGTTTAGCC
>NW_007244246.1:0-1156 GCF_000164805.1 Carlito syrichta
AAGGCGGTGCCAATCTCTTTTCTTTCTTTCTTTCTTTTTGAGTTGGAGTCTCGCTCTGTCGCCCAGACTGGAGTGCAGTGGCTGCTCCCAACCACCGCAGCCTGGACCTGCTGGGCTCCGGCGCTCCTTCCGCCTCAGCCTTCCGAGTAGCTGGAGCGACAGGCTCGCGCTACCACGCCCGGCTAAGTTTGGGTTTATTGTGGAGATGAGATCTTGCCAAGTTGCCCAGGTGGTTCTCGAACCCACGGGCTCAGGCAATCCACTCACCTCGGCCTCCCAAGCGTGAGATTATAGGCTGAGCCACGGAGCCCGGCTCCTATCTCTTTTCTTTTAGTTAACATCCATATTTTGAGCCAACGTTATTTACATTTATTCCTATATCAAATTACAAACACTGAAATTTTAAATTTTACTGTGGCTGACTGACTTCAAAAGAAAATCCATGAGCATAGAAATATATCAAACATGAAATGCAGTTATTTCTAGGCAGAGTTATTATTCAAGATGCATAAAAACCACATAAAAGCAAAATTTTTGACACACACATATGTATATTTTTCATGGCTCTATTATTTCTTACACTAGAAAGGGGACATCGGATACCCTATTATATTTATTCTAAGTTCACATTAACATATTATAAACAGTTTGACAGGTTTTCACTTGCATATCAAGTGTGAGCTTTTTTTTTGAGTTGGAGTCTCACTCTGTCGCCCTCCGGCGATACTTCCGCCTCAGCCTTCCGAGTAGCCGGAATTACAGGCTCGTGCTACCACGCCCGGCTGATTTTTTTGATTTTTATTGTAGAGATGAGGTCTCGCCTGCCCAGGCGGGTCTCGAACCCGCGGGCTCAGGCAATCCACTCACCTCAGCCTCCCAAAGGCACGGGATTACAGGCTGAGCCACATATCAAACACAATCCTGACTATGTAAAGACTATCAATTCGCATTATTGTTGCATAAAAAGTCAATTTCCTGTTTTTATATTTATAAGCATGTTCTTACTTCAATGTTTTTTTAGTGTATTTTTATTTCTTTATTTCTTTTTATTTTTATTTTTGAGTTGGAGTCTCACTCTGTCGCCCAGACTGGAGTGCAGTGACCGCTCCCGGCCACCGCAGCCTCGACTGCTGAGCTCCAGCGATCCTTCCGCCTC
>NW_007244247.1:0-795 GCF_000164805.1 Carlito syrichta
TTTAGGAATCGCACACTGCTTTCCACAGAGGTGCAACTAGTTACACTCCCACCAACAGTGTAGAAGTGTTCCCTTTTCACCACACCCTCTCCAGCAGCTGTTATTTTTTGAGTTGTTGAAAATTGCCATTCTGACTGGAGTAGGTGGTATCTCAGTGTGGTTTTGATTTGCATCTCCCTGATGATTAGTGAGGTTGAGCATTTCTTCATGTGTTTGTTGGCTGCTCGAATGTCTTCTTTTGTGAAGTGTCTGTTCATGTCTTTTGCCCATTTTATAATGGGGTTGTTTGTTTTCTTCTTTTCAGTACGCTTCAGTTCCTTGTAGATCCAGGATGTTAAGCCTTTGTCAGACCTAGAGTTGGCAAATACTTTTTCCCAGTCTGTAGGCTGTCTCCCTGCTCTCTTGATGGTTTCTTTAGTTTTGCAGAAGCTTGTCAGTTTAATAAGGTCCCATTTGTCTATCTTCTCTCTTAAGTCCTGTGGGTTTTGGGTTTTGTACAGGAATTGGATGCCAGTTCCAATTTCCATGAGAGTATTTCCTTCCTTTTCTAAGGTTCTTATGGTTTGAGGTTTTACATTTAGGTCTCTGTCCATTTGGAGTTAACCTTTGTGCATGGGGATAGATAGGGGTCCTGTTTCAATCTTCTGCATGTGGTCAGCCAGTTTTCCCAGCACCATTTACTGAATAGGTTCTCCTCTCCCCATTGGTAGGTGGTGGGGGCTTTGTCGAAGATGAGTTGGTTGAGAAATTGAGGTTTTGCTTCTGGAATCTCAATTCTGTTCCATTGATCTATAG
>NW_007244248.1:0-926 GCF_000164805.1 Carlito syrichta
TTTCAGCAGAAGAATCCAGATCACCAAAATAAAAGCCCAAATCCAGGACATAGAAGACAAAAGGATAATACAAGAAATCATTGAAACAAAAAGCTGGTTCTTCGAAAGGGTAAAGAAGATTAATGGTCCCCTAGCTAGACTGACCAAGAAAAAACGAGAAAAAAACCAAATAAGCATAATCAGAAACACAAAAGATGAAGTCACATCTGACCCTGAAGAAATACAAAAGATCATTAGAGACTACTACGTACACTTGTATGGAAACAAACTTGAAAACCAGAAGGAAATGTAAGGCTTTCTGACATCACACAACCTACCTAGGTTGGAACAAGAAGAAATTGAGACCCTAAATAAACCAATAACAATCAAGGAAATCGACCACGTAATAAGAAAACTTCCTACAAAAAAAAGCCCTGGTCCAGATGGCTTTCCAGCAGAATTCTACAAGACATTTAAGGAGGAGCTGATACCAATCCTACTGAAGGTATTCCAGGCGATTGAAAAAGATGGAACTCTCCCCAAATCATTTTACGAAGCCAACATCACATTGATACCCAAGCCAGGTAAAGATCCAACAAAGAAAGAGAACTACAGGCCAATATCTTTGATGAACATAGATGCTAAAATTCTCAACAAGATCCTAGCAAACCGGATTCAGCAATACATCTCAAAAATCATCCATCATGACCAAGTAGGCTTCATTCCTGGCATGCAAGGCTGGTTCAATATTCGTAAAACCATAAATACATCAACAGATGTCAAAACAAAAACCACATGATCATATCACTAGATGCAGAAAAAGCTTTTGATAAAATCCAGCACCCCTTCTTGATAAAAACCCTTGAACATCTACGCATACAGGGAACATACCTCAAAATAGTAAAAGCCATCTACGAGAAACCCACAGCCAGCATACTCCTAAATGG
>NW_007244249.1:0-2649 GCF_000164805.1 Carlito syrichta
CCGACTTGTTAAGTCACCTGAGTAGTCTGCTTTCTTGCCCACCGACTAGTTAAGCTAGGTCACATGTTGGCTCACACACTGGCTGACTAGTTAAGTCAGGTAACCGATCCACCAACTAGTCGTCCAAGTAGTAAAGTAAGCTGAACAGTCATCTGACTAGTCGACCAAGTTGTCAGCCCACAAGTTAACAAAGTTAAGTTGTCGGCCGACGAGGTAGGTCAGATAACATGTCGGCCAAATAGTCGGCCGACTAGATACATCAGCAAACAAGCACGAAACTAGTTAACATTGCTAACTAGTGGGCCAACTCGTCAGTCATTTTGTTAACACAGCTAACTAGGAGGTCGACTAGTTGGCCGACTTTTAAGCCAGCTAAAATGTCGGGCGAGTAGGCATCCTATGTGTTAAACAATTTAATAGTTGGCAAACGCATCAGCCCACAAGTCAATTCACCTGGCTAACTAGTTAAACAACTAGTTAAGTCAGCTAGTTAACTCACTTAATAATTAGTTAAAGCAGTTAGATAACTCATTAACCAACTTGTTAAGTCAGCTAGCTATCTCGTTAGCCAACTAATTAAGTCAGCTAGCTAACCAGCTAGCTAGCTAAGTAAGAAAACTATATCAACTAACTCACTAGTTAGCTAACTATTTAAGTCACCTACTTAAGTCTGCTACCTAACTAGTTAGATAATTATTAAAGCAGGTAGTTATTCAGCTAGTTAAATAGTTAGCTAACTATTTAATTCAGGTAGATAAGTCAGCTAGCTAAATTCTTAAGTCGGCCAGTTAATTCAGCTAGCTAAGTAGTTAAGTACGATAGGTGTCAGCTAGTTAAGTCAGTTTTCTAATTTAGTCAGATGGTTAAGATATTTAGCTAGCTAGTTAGCTAATGGGTTAAGTTAGCAGGTTAAATGAGGTAGTTAGCTAGTTATCTAACGGGTTAAGCCAGCTGGTTGAGTCAGCTAGCTAGCTAGTTAGCAAATGGGTTGTGTCAGCTAGTTCAGTAGGCAAGCTAGCCAGTTAGCAAACGAGCTAAGTCTGCTGGTTGAGTGAGCTAGTTAGCTCTTTAGATAATGAGTTAAGTCAGATGATTAAGTCTGGTAGCGAGCATGTTAGATAATGAGAAAGTTTACTAGTTAGCTAGCTGGTTAAGTCAGCTTGTTAGCTAGCTAGCTAGCTGGTTAGATAACTATTTAAGTCATCTGGCAGCTAGGTAGCTAGCTAGTTAGCTAACTATATAAGTCAGCTGGCCAGCTGGGTAGCTAGCTAATTAACTCAGCTAGTTAAGTCAGCTGGCTAACCAGAAGGCTAGATAGATAGCAAGATAGTAAAGTCACTTGGCTAGCCAGCTGGTAAGCTTGTTAATTCAGCTAGTTAAGAGAACTGTCTATCCAACTGGCAACATATATAGCTAGCTAGTTAAGTCATCTAGATAGCTAAGTGGATACCTAGTAATGTCAGTGTAAGTCAACTGGCTAGCCAACTGGCTAACTGGTTAAGTCAGCTAATTTAATGAGCTGTCTAGCCCGCTGGTTAGGTGGGTAGCTAGCTAGATATGTCAGCTTGCTTGCCAGCAGGCTTGTTATTCAAGTCAGATAGTTGTCAGCTGGCTAGCCTGCAAGCTATGTAGGTATCTAGCTAATTAAGTAAATTGGCTTGTCAGCTTGCTATCTTAAGTCAGCTGGGTAAGTCAGTTGTCTAGCCAGCTGTCTAGATAGGTAGCCAGCTAGTTAAGTCACCTGACCAGCCAACTGACTAGCAGGTTAAGTCAGTTAGTTAAGTCATCTGGCAAGCTGCCACCTAGCTAGTTAAGTCACCTTGTTAAGTATGTTTGCTATCCAGCTGGTTGGGTAGTTAAAAATCTAGTTAAATAAGATGGCTAGTCATCTGGCTAGCTAGTTATTTGTGATTTTTAAGTCAGCTGGTTACCCAGGAATCTAGCTATATATGACAGCTAGTTATGTCACCTAGGTAGCTCATTAAGTCAGCTAGTTAAGCCAGCTGGTGAGCCAGATATCTGGGTGGTTAAGTCAGCTAGTTAAGTTAGCTTGCTAGCTAGTTAAGTCACATAGTTAAGTCAGCTGGCTAGACAGCTGACAAGCTGGGTAACTAGATAGTTATGTCAGCAGTCTATACCACTGGTTAGTTAGTTAAGTCACCAAGTTAAGTCAGCTGACTAGACAGCTGGCATGCTGGGTAACTAGATAGTTATGTCAGCAGTCTATACCGCTGGCTAGCTAGTTAAGTCACCTAGTTAAGTCAGTTGGCTATCTAGATTGCTAGGAAAATAGGTTGTTAATTACCTCAGCTGGCTTGACAGCTGGTTAGCTATTTAAGTCACCTAGTTTAGTCAGCTGGTTAGCCAGTAGGCTAACAATATAGCAAGCAAGTTAATTCAGCTGACTAGCAAGCAGGCCAGCTATTTATGTCAGCTAGTTAAGTCAGCAGGCTATCCAGCTGGTTAGCTAAGTAGAGAACTGGTTATTTCAGTTGGGTATCCAGCTTGCTATGTAATTAAGACAGTTAAGTCAGCTGGCTAGACAACTAGCTAGCTATATAGAGAGCTATTAAGTCAGCTGGCTAGCCTGCTGGCTAATAGTTAAGTCAGTTAGTTGAGTCAGCTGGTTTGTCAGTTGGCTAGCAGGTT
>NW_007244250.1:0-694 GCF_000164805.1 Carlito syrichta
CCAGCTAAAATGTCGGGCGAGTAGGCAGCCTACGTGTTAAACAATTTAATAGTCGGCAAACGCATCAGTCCACAAGTCAATTCACCTGGCTAACTAGTTAAACAACTAGTTAAGTCAGCTAGTTATCTCACTTAATAATTAGTTAAAGCAGATAGATAACTCGTTAACCAACTCGTTAAGTCAGCTAGCTATCTCGTTAGCCAACTAATTAAGTCAGCTAGCTAACCAGCTACCTAGCTAAGTAAGAAAACTATATCAACTAGCTCACTAGTTAGCTAACTATTTAAGTCACCTACTTAAGTCTGCTACATAACTAGTTAGATAATTATTAAAGTAGGTAGTTATTCAGCTAATTAAATAGTTAGCTAACTATTTAATTCAGGTAGATAAGTCAGCTAGCTAAATTCTTAAGTCGGCCAGTTAATTCAGCTAGCTAAGTAGTTAAGTACGATAGGTGTCAGCTAGTTAAGTCAGCTTTCCAATTTAGTCAGATGGTTAAGATATTTAGCTAGCTAGTTAGCTAATGGGTTAAGTTAGCAGGTTGAATGAGGTAGTTAGCTAGTTATCTAACGGGTTAAGTCAGCTGGTTGAGTCAGCTAGCTAGCTAGTTAGCAAACGGGTTGTGTCAGCTAGTTGAGTAGACAAGCTAGCCAGTTAGCAACGAGCTACGTCTGCTGGTTTAGTGAGCTAGTTA
>NW_007244251.1:0-860 GCF_000164805.1 Carlito syrichta
GTAGATAAGTCAGCTAGCTAAATTCTTAAGTCGGCCAGTTAATTCAGCTAGCTAAGTAGTTAAGTACGATAGGTGTCAGCTAGTTAAGTCAACTTTCTAATTTAGTCAGATGGTTAAGATATTTAGCTAGCTAGTTAGCTAATGGGCTAAGTTAGCAGGTTGAATGAGGTAGTTAGCTAGTTATCTAATGGGTTAAGCCAGTTGGTTGAGTCAGCTAGCTAGCTAGTTAGCAAACAGGTTGTGTCAGCTAGTTGAGTAGGCAAGCTAGCCAGTTAGCAAACGAGCTAAGTCTGCTGGTTGAGTGAGCTAGTTAGCTCTTTAGATAACGAGTTAAATCAGATGATTAAGTCAGGTAGCGAGCATGTTAGATAATGAGAAAGTTTACTAGTTAGCTAGCTGGTTAAGTCAGCTTGTTAGCTAGCTAGCTAGCTGGTTAGATAACTAAGTCATCTGGCAGCTAGGTAGCTAGCTAGTTAGCTAACTATATAAGTCAGCTGGCCAGCTGGGTAGCTAGCTAATTAACTCAGCTAGTTAAGTCAGCTGGCTAACCAGAAGGCTAGATAGATAGCAAGCTAGTTAAGTCACTTGGCTAGCCAGCTGGCAAGCTGGTTAATTCAGCTAGTTAAGAGAACTGTCTATCCAACTGGCAACGTATGTAGCTAGCTAGTTAAGTCATCTAGATAGCTACGTGGATACCTAGTAATGTCAGTGTAAGTCAGCTGGCTAGCCAACTGGCTAACTGGTTAAGTCAGCTAATTTAGTCAGCTGTCTAGCCCGCTGGTTAGGTGGGTAGCTAGCTAGATATGTCAGCTTGCTTGCCAGCAGACTAGCTATTCAAGTCAGATAGTTGTCAGCTGGCT
>NW_007244252.1:0-891 GCF_000164805.1 Carlito syrichta
AGCTAGCTACCTAGCTAGTTCTCTAGCTAGCAAGCTGACACCTAGCTGACTTAAGCTAGCAAGCTGGCTAGCCAGGTCACTTAGCTAGCTAGCTACCTACCTTGCCAGTCAGCTGGCCAGCTGACTTAACTAGCTGTCTTGAACATCTAGTCTGCTAGCAAGTCTACTTATCTAGCTAGCTACCCACCCAGTCAGCTCATTAGACAGCTGACTAAACTTGCTGACTTAACCAGCTAGCTATTTGGCTAGCCAGCTGAATTAACTCACTGACAGCACTAGCTAGCCAGTTAGCTAACTAGCTGCCTTAACTAGCTAGCTCCCTACCATGTCAGTTGGCTTGCGAGCTCTCTTAACTAGCTGAATTAACCAGCTAGCCAGCTGGCTAGTCAACTGACTTAACTAGCTCACTACCTAGCTATCCAGCTGGCTAGCAAGCTGACTTAAATAGTTAGCTAACTAGCTAGCTACCTTGCTAACCAGCTGACTTAAATAGTTAGCTAACTAGTTAGCTACTGAGCAAACAAGCTGACTTAAATAGCTACCTAGCTAGCTAGCGGACCTAAACATCTAGCTAAATAATTAGCTTACTCGTTATCTAATGTGCTAGCTGGGTGACTTAATCATCTGACTTAACTCATTAGCTCATGAGCTAACTAGCTGACACAACCACTTGACTTAACTCGTTAGTTAACTAGTTAGCTAGCTGACTCATCCAGCTGACTTAACTCGTCAACTAACAAGCTAGCTAGCCTTCTCAAAAAGCTGACTCAACCCGTTTTCTAACTGGCTATTTAGCTGACTGAATCAGATGACTTAACCCATAAGTTAACTAGCTAACTACCTGACTCAGCCTGTTGGCTTAACCCGTTAGCTCACTAGCAATCTAGCTAT
>NW_007244253.1:0-767 GCF_000164805.1 Carlito syrichta
CTAGTCAGCTGTCATAACTGGTGACTTAACTAGCTAGCCAGCTGGCTCAACAGCTGACATAACTAGGAAGCCACCTAGCTAGCCAGCTGGCTAGCCAGATGACTTAACCAACTGAATTAAATAGCTAGCCAGCTGGTTAGCCAGCTGACTAAACTAGCTGACTTAACTAACTGGCCAGCTGGCTAGCCAGCTGACTTAATTGCCTAGCTAACTAGCTAGTCAGCAGCCTAGCATGCTGACTTAATGAAGTAGCCAGCTGGCTAGCCAGCAGACTTAACGAGCTTGCTACCTAGCTTGACAGCTGGAAAGCCTGTTGACTTAACTAGCTGGCATAACTAGATAGCCCGAGTGCTAGCCAGCTGACATAACTAGGTACCTACCTACATAACCCTATGGCTTGCCAGATTACTTAACTATCTATCTACATAACTAACCTACTGGCCAGCCAGGTGACTTAATTAGGTGACATAACAAGATAGCCAACTGGCTAGCCAACTGACTTAACTAGCTTGCTAAGAAGTCAGGCAACTGGCTAGCCAGCTGACATAACTAACTGACTTAACTAAATAGCCAGCTCACTTAACTAGCTGACTTAGCTATCTAGCTACCTAACTAGCCAGTGGATTTACTAGCTGACTTAACTAGCTAGCTACCTAGCTAGATAACTGGCTGGCCAACTTGAGAAGCTGACATAACCAGATATCCAGCTGGCTGGCCAGCTGAATTAGTAGCTGACTTAACTAGATAGCCAGCTGGATGGCCAAGGA
>NW_007244254.1:0-1434 GCF_000164805.1 Carlito syrichta
CGCCATCTGGTCCAGGGCTTTTTTTTTTTGTAGGTAGATTTCTTATTATGTTGTCAATTTCTTTGATTGTTATTGGTCTATTTAGGGTCTCAATTTCTTCTTGTTTCAACCTAGGCAGGTTGTGCGATGACAGAAAGTTCTCCATTTCCTTGAGGTTTTCAAGTTTGTTTCCATACAAGTGTACATAGTAGTCTCTAATGATCTTTTGTATTTCTTCAGGGTCAGATGTGACTTCATCTTTTCTTTTTCTGATTGTGCTTATTTGGGTTTTTTTCTCTCTTTTATCTGGTCAATCTAGCCAGGGGACCATCGATCTTGTTTATTCTTTAGAAGAACCAGCTTTTTGTTTCATTGATTTTTTGTATTGTCTTTTTGTCTTCTATGTCCTGGATTTGGGCTTTTATTTTGGTGATCTGGATTTTTCTGCTGAAATTAGGGTTTTTGTGGTCTTGCTTTTCCCTTTTCCTTAGGTGGCTTGTTAGGCTGTTAATTTGTGATTCTTCCATTTTCTTCATGTACATTTGTAGGGATAAAAATTCCCCTCTTACTACAGTTTTCATGGCATCCCAGAGATTTTGGTAAGATGTTTCTTCGCTTTCATTTGTTTCCAGGTATGTTTTGATATCTGTTTTGATTTCATCATTGACCCAGGCGTTGTTTAGCATCATACTGTTTAGTGTCCATGTCTTTCTGGGTTTTGGGGGGACCTTGTTGGTGTTAATGTTTATTTTTATTCCACTGTGGTCCAAGAAGTTGCATGGTAAAATTTCGGTCCTTTTAAATTTACTTATGCTTGATTTATGGCCAATTATATGGTCAATCTTAGAATACGTTCCATGCGGTGATGAGTAGAATGTGTATTCTGTGATCTTTGGATGGAGTGTTCTGAGGTATCAATGACGTCCATTTGGTCAAGAGTCTCATTGAGGTTCCGGATCTCATTCCTGATTTTTTGTCCTGATGATCTGTCTAGGGTTGTGAGTGGGGTATTAAAGTCCCCAGTTATGATGGTGTTAGAGTCAATATCTTTCTTTAGTTTTCCTAGAAGTTGCTTTATGAAAGTTGGCGCACCCATGTTAGGTGCATATATGTTTAGGATAGATATTTCTTGTTGATGGAGTGAACCTTTTATCATTATGTAGTGGCCCTCTGTATCTTTTTAAATTTTTTATAGCTTAAATAGTATTTTGTATGAAATTAGAATCGTGACTCCTCCTTTCTTTTGTGTTCCATTTGCCTGAAAATTTTTTTCCCATCCTCTTACTTTGAGTCTGTGCATGTACTTTCTAGTGAGATGGATCTCTTAGAGGCAGTATATTGTTGCCTGGTGATATTTTATCCATTTTGTCATTCTATGTCTTTTCAGTGGTGCGTTTAGTCCATTCACATTCAGGCTAATGATTGAAATGAGAGAGTTCATCCCTATCATAGATT
>NW_007244255.1:0-29649 GCF_000164805.1 Carlito syrichta
AAAAAAAAAAAAAAAAAAAGCAGGTGGTGTCACATTACCAGACTTCAAACTTTACTATAAAGCTACAATCATCAAAACAGTTTGGTATTGCTACAGGAACAGGCATATAGTTCAATGGAATAGGATTGAGATTTCAGAAGCAAAACCTCAATTTCTCAACCAACTCCTCGTCAACAAAGCCTCCACCACCTACCACTGGGGAGAGGAGAACCTATTCAGTAAATGGTGCTGGGAAAACTGGCTGACCACATGCAGAAGATTGAAACAGGACCCCTATCTATCCCCATACACAAAAATTAGCTCCAAATGGATCAGAGACCTAAATGTAAAACCTCAAACCATAAGAACCTTAGAAAATGAAGGACATATCCTCATGGAAATCGGAACTGGCATCCAATTCCTGAACAAAACCCGAAACCCACAGGCCATAAGAGATAAGATAGACAAATGGGACCTAATTAAATTGAAAAGCTTCTGCAAAGCCAAGGAAACCATCAAGAGAGCAGGGAGACAGCCTACAGACTGGGAAAAAGTATTTGCCAAATCCAGGTCTGACAAAGGCTTAACATCTTGGATCTACAAGGAACTCAAATGTGCTGAAAAGAAAAAAAAAACCAAACAACTCCATTATAAAATGGGCAAAAGATATAAACAGATATTTCTCAAAGGAAGACATCCGAGCAGCCAAAAGACATATGAAGAAATGTTCAACCTCACTAATCATCAGGGAGATGCAAATCAAAACCACACTGAGATACCACCTAACTCCAGTCAGAATGGCAATTATCAATAACTCAAAAAATAACAATTGCTGGAGAGGGTGTGGCGAAAAAGGAACACTTCTACACTGTTGGTGGGAGTGTAAACTAGTGCAACCTCTGTGGAAAGCAGTGTGCCGATTCCTAAAAGCTCTAAACATCAACTTTCCATATGACCCTGCAATCCCCCTACTGGTAATATACCCTGAAGAACTCAAATCACTCTATCAAAAAAATACCTGCACACGAATGTTTATCACAGCATTGTTCACAATAGCAAGAACCTGGAACGAGCCATGCTGTCCATCAAAAGAGGACTGGATTAAAAAAATGTGGTACATATTCACAATGGAATACTATGTAGCCATAAAAAAGAACAAAATCATGAATTTTTCAGCAACCTGGATGGAACTAGAGTCTATAATACTGAGTGACCTCTCTCAAAAACAAAGATCTGGGTATCACATGTTCTCACTCATATAGTGAACCTTGATCACCCAACATAGTACCATGAGAAAATGACTGACAGTGGTGGGAAACTATAGGGGGAGGGAGGGGAAAGGAGATGGGACTAATGGTAGTAAACATCTGTCTGGGGACGGGAAGACACCTCTTATCAACAAGGGCGCCTGAATGAAGCATATTTGTATACCTAACCCTTAGCTGTACCCCACAATATCATAATAAAAAATATTGATTTTTAAAAAAAGGTACGTTCGCCACCATTTTTTCTGAACATATTTACAGTTAACCAAACAAAGAGAAAAAGGAATACAATTGATACAGCTATTGCATCGTAAAATCGTTTGCCTTTTTTTTGTATGAAATAGGGAAAAGATCAAAATCATGTTCACTGACATCTGGATTACTTTTACACTTTTTTCAAAGAGGAGTTTCTCCCTCTATTTGTTTTTATTATTAATAAGAATGACAGCTGGGCTCAGCAGCTCAGCCTGTAATCCCAGTGCCTTGGGAGGCTGAGGTGAGTGGATTGCCTGAGCCTGCGGGTTCGAGACCCGCCTGGACAGCTTGGCAAGACCTCATCTCTACAATAAATCAAAAATTAACTGGGTGTGGTAGCACGCACCTGTAGTTCCAGCTACTTGGAAGGCTGAGTCGGAAGGATCACCGGAGCCCAGCAGGTCGAGGCTGCGGTGGCCGAGAGTGGCCACTGCAGTCCAGTCTGGGTGACAGAGTGAGACTCCAACTCAAAAATAAAAATAAATAAAATAAAATAAAAATTACTTTGCTAAAACATACTGCCAGCTCTGGGCCTAAAACTCTAAAAAATATATTATCAAAGAAAAAAAGGCATCCCTATAGATGATTTTCCAGTTTCTTCAGTCACTGCAAAGCACATAACACAGGCACACAGCCTATCGTCGATAGGGCATGGCACTGTATGTCTACCTCAATACTGGAGTTTGAGAAAGAATCTGCCATTGGAGCTGATGTGTATCTTTTCTCCTTTACATTTGGGTAGTGCAGTTGACATTAAGTAAAGAGAAAAGTTAAGTCAACCTCACAATATAAAAATTTATTTGATTAGAGATTTGGCAGTTGCAGAGTATTTTCTCTAAGTTTATTAAACTGTGAGCTTCATCACCCAGAATCATTGATACATGCACTAATTGATGTCCTCATGAGGGTCAACCAAATCTGGAATAAGATGTCAGATGCTGAAAAGTGTATCTCAGAAAAGTTTGGGAGATGAAGTTGAGTTGTTTGTCAATCTCCTATTTAGTAAAAAAATATGCCACTTACTGTATTTACCTATACTATCCTAGCAATGGTGTATGAGAGATTCAAGAATCAAGTGTGCATTGTATGGTGTGATTTAGAAACTTCAAGGCATCTGCCCCAAAGAAGCCCTGTATGGCTAGCCCTCAGAATTGAGGAATTAGCTCCTGATCTGCTCACAACTCAGCACCTTCTTGTTGCTTCTTGTTGCCCCCAATATTATTTCTCTAAACTTCCAGTTACTTCCATTTTTCCAGTTTTGTGTCTTAAATGTGTCAGTTTCCCTATTCTTCACTTCCCACATCATTCCCTAGTTTCTAACCCGTCTCCTTTTCCCCATTGCGTACCTTGTTTCCAAACAGTTCTCTGCTAACAGACTTGTGTGACTAGGCTTCAAGACACCCTTCTGAGACCATTTGAAAAATGTGTTCTGGACGGTGGAGCATCTCGTGACCCAGACCTTTCTCTATTCTGGCCTGTGACTGCATAAGTGAATACTTTTTGTCAATCTGCTTGAAAATGCTCTCCATTGTTCAATTACTTTTCTAGTTACTTGTGAAAATTTTCAATTTACTACTCAAAAAATTAGTCCAAAGAGTATTTTGTGTTTGTGTAATAACAACTATGAAGGGGAAAAGGGAGAAATACAATTTCTTGAAACTTCACATGAGGAAAATATAAAATATTCTTGTATTTCGTATCTCTACAAATCATTTTTTTCAACTTCAAGAAAAAGTTTTTACTGATATTATAGCATCAAAGATCAACTCCTATCATTATATTTAATTTACAAATACTGTCATTCAATGTGCATTTATTTGCATTATTACATTTGCCACTCATGACATGATGGCCTAAGCTCTGTTTGAGTTGGTTACATATAAGAGAGGGTCTTTTTTTAAGGTAGAGAAAGAAATATTTATAAAATTATACATATTGGCACCATCAAATAGTAGCCTGATGGTGCCTATTTGATGGTGCCAATATGTATAAAAGCCCTATTCCTTAAGTCTGTGCTACTAATATCTGACTCAGTAAAATGACATCAAAGCCCTATTCCTTAAGTCTGTGCTACTAATATCTGACTCTGTAAAATGACTGATAAGAGAGGCTATCACTAGATTCAGAATACTGACAGAAATAAGTTCAGCCTGAAACCAGTTCAGCGTAAATGGCAAAAGTTGCATTGAAAATTAATTTTCAGTATTACTTTAAATCAGGTTGCTGAAACTATGTAGGCTCCTATCAAATTGCTGGAGCTGCTAGAAATATGAGTGTCAGTAATGATATTTGTTAGCCAAAATGAGTAATACCAAGAAGACTTGAAAACAGAGGAAGTGGAAGAAGTGATACTCTGAGAGCAAATAGCACCTGGAGCTTTAAAACAATCAAAGGTTATAAAATATTGGGCTGAATTAGATAAATCCAAACACATTTTCATCCATCATTATGTTGAGAGATGGAACACATATCAACAAGAGGAAAAATGGTCATCATAGAAGCAAACACTTCAGCCATCCGTTGTACTCATCTCAAGTATTTCAACTACTGTGCTTATGTGCCTATAAATCAGCATGTTGCTTGTATCCAAAATGCTAAATGGCATACTTCTATAAGGCCAGCAATGGAAGGATAAATGAATCCTTCTGAAAAATCTAAAGGTAAGAATTCTAATTTGCAGGCCATGGTTTGTGTAGTAGAATAAAATGAGAAAAGTATAAATTCCACCAAGAATAAACTATTTATGCATGCAACAACATGAATGAGACTCAAAGACATGGAATGAAGCCAAAGAATAGTAAAGAGTACATGCTGTTTCATCTTACTATCTGATTAAAGTTCTAGAAAATGCTAAAGTAATCAATAGTGATAAAAATCACATCAAGTTTGGCATTTTTTAATAACCTGATAGAGTGTTGAGTTACCTAGGTTATTCATTTATCAAAAATGTCTGAAATGTGTGCTTAAGCGCTGTGCATTTAACTCAATATAATGTATGCTTCTATTAAAATATGCATGGATAAAAACTTACAACATGGGCTTCCCCCTAGGGTCCCCTCCCACTATAGGAGTTTTTCTGTCCTCTCAATAAATCCTGCTTAAAAAACAAACAAACAAATAAAAAACTTACAACATAATTGAAAAATGTACTAAAGCCCAGGGACAAAAGCATTTTCATAATGTATAAAAAAATATCAATTAATTCAACAAATATCTACTAGATACTTTTTTTGGTAATTTTTATTTTAAAGATGTGCGGTACAATTCAGGATTAGGTATACAAATGGTCATTGTACAAGTAAAGTTTAGGCCTCACTTTTGTCCCCACTTTGCCTGGTTTAAGATTAGTTGCCTTTATTGATGAAGTGTCCCACCACCCCACCCCGAGAGTTTCCCATTACTGCCAATCCTTTTCTTACAGTATTATGATAATTGTTCAGGTCTTGCTTATGAGCAAGAACATGTGTTACTCAATTCTTTGTTTCTGTGATAGATCACAGACTATTATAGACTCTAAGTCCATTCAAGTTACTGAGGAGTTCATAATTTGTTCGTCTTTATGGCTGTGTAATGCTCCATCATATATATATGTACCACATTTCTTTTAATCCAGTTCACTTTCGATGAGCAGTGCGGTTAGTTCCATGGTTTTGCCATTGTGAATAACACAGCAATACACATGCATGTGCAGCTATCTTTTTCAAAAAGTGATTTGAGTTCCTCTGGGTATATTCCCAGAATGAGAATTGCTGGGTCATATGGGAGATCAATTTTTAGAACTTTTAGGAATCACCACATTGTTTTCCACACAGATTGTACTAGTTTACACTCACCCCAACAGTGCAGAAATGTTTCCTTTTCTTTTCATCCTCTCCAGCATCTGTTGTTTTTTGAATTATTGATGATGGTCATCCTGACTGAAGTTAGGTGGTATCTCAGTATAGTTTTAATTTGCATTTCTTTGATGATTAGTGAGACTGAGCATTTTTTCATGTATCTGTTGGCTGTTTGAATATCTTCTTTTGAGAAGTGTCTATTCATGTATTTTGCCCATTTTCTAATAGGGCTGCTTGTTTTTCTTCTTTTGGCACATTTGAGTTCCTTGTAGATCTTAGATGTTAGGTCTTTGTCAGATATACAGTGGCAAATATTTTTTCCCATTCTGTGGACTGTCTCCCTGCTCCCTTGATGGTTTCTTTTGCTTTGCAGAAGTGTTTCAGTTTGATAAGGTCCCACTTACCTATTTTATTTCTTATGGCATGGGCATTTGGGGTTTTGATCAGGAATTGGTCTCTAAGTTGATTTCTGTGTATGGTAATATGTAGGGATCTTGTTTTAATTTTCTGCATATGGTCAACCAGTTTTTCCAGCACCATTTACTGAATAGGTTCTCCTCTCCCCAGGGGTTGTTGTTGGAGGCTCTGTCGAAGATGAGTTGGTTGAGAAATTGAGGTTTTGTTTCCAGAATCCCTGTCCTGTTCCATTGGTCCATATGCCTGTTCTTGTACCAATACCAGGCTGTTTTGATTATTCTAGTCTTATAATATACTTTAAAGTCTGAAAGTGTGATACCTTCTGCTTTGTTTCTTTTGCTGAGGATTGTTTTGGCTATTTGTGGTCATTTATGTTTCCTTATGAATTTCTGTGTTGTCATTTCCACATCTGAGAAGAATGTTGCTGGTAGTTTAGTGTGTATTGTGTTAAATCTGGAGAGTTCCTTGGGTAGGATGGATATCTTAACAACGTTGACTCTTACAATCCATGAGCATGGAATATTTTTCCATTTGTTTGTGTCATCTTTTGATTTCTTTGAGCAGTGTTTTGTAGTTTTCATCGTAAAGGTCTTTCACTTCTCTGGTTAGGAGGAGTGTCATTGTTATTTTGGATGTGATTTGGGTTTTTCTTTGATTCTCTGCCTATCTGTTGTTGATGTATAAGAATGTGACTGTCTTTTGCACATTGAGTTTTGTACCCTGAGACGTTGCCGAAGTCCTTTATCATTGCAAGAAGATTTTTGACAGATTCTCTTGGATTTTCAGGGTATAGAATCATATCATCAGCAAAGTGGGATAACTTGAAGTAGATATTTTTTAAGTGACAGAAACAATTTGGGACATTTATGATATATCAATGAACCAATTAGAAAATTATGTCTACTTACATTTCTGTCAAGAATGAAAAAAATAAATGAAAGACATAATGAGTAACCGTTGTAGAATAGTAGCAGGTGATAAATGTTTTGGAAATATAAAAATATACAGAAAAGTAAAGTTAATTGGGAGTACAGGTCAGGGAAGCAGAGGGCTGAGTTGAAGTTTTAAATAGGTGGGCAACCAGATCTCATTGAAGAATTGCACATGAACCAATACATAAAGATGAGGTATTTTTCCCATGTGAATAACGTTGACTTTTAGTTTGAAGGATATGGGAAACTATTTGAATTTTTTTTTTTTTTTTTTTGAGTTGGTGTCTCACTCTGTTGCCCAGACTGGAGTGCAGTGCCACTTTTAAAAAAATAATTGCTTTGGCAATTCGGTGGTGATCATGATTGGGAAGATATAAAAGAAACAGAAACCTGCTGGTAGCAGAAGATGACGGGAAACAGTCATGTTCTGGCTATCTTTTGAAGTTGAACTTAGTGGATAAACTGAGCAATTGGATATGCAAAGAGAGAAAGTGGTCAATTTCAAGTTTTCTGGTCTGCTGAAGTTTATTGGCATATATCAGGAATAAACATAGCTGGATGCAGTGGTTTATGCCTATAATCCCAGCACTTTGAGAGGCCTAGGTGAGAGGACTGCCTGAGCCCAGGAATTTCGAGACCAGCCTGGGCATCATGGGGAGAATGTCTCTACAATTAAATTCCTAAAATTAGCCGGTCATAGTGGCACATGCCTGTAATCCCAGCTACTTGGAAGGATCACCTTGACCCAACAGCATAGCATCCTTTATATGACAAATGTACAAATATTTCAGAACAATCAGCATGCTCACCTATCTTTTCTTTAGGAAATTTTTCACTCCCTGTGTTTCTCAGATGTCTCTCATTTTCTATTGTTTCTAAATCCTTTGTTGTCCTTGAATGTATTTTCTGCTCACAGGGTTTTTAGACATCTCTCTTACAAGTCACTGAGGTCTATGCTTGGTCTCCATAGCAGAGAAGAAAGACATGGTTTACTCTTTGATTTATGTGTTCTTCTCCTATTACTCTGGATGAAAAACACTATTATTATTTTTGTATTTCTGACTCGGTGTTGGTATATAATGAAACCAGAGATAAACAAAAAATAACAATTAAGTCCTCCAATTTTTTAAAAAATATGCACTGGTGGGATACAGTGGCTTATGCTTATAATCCCAACACTTTGGGAGGCTGAGGTGGCAGAATGACTTGAAGTCAAGAGTTAGAGATTAGCTTGGGTGACATAACAAGACCACATCTTAATAATAATAATAATAATAATTACAAAAAATTACATGCCTGTAATTTAAGGTACTCAGGAGGCTGAGGCAAGAGGTTTGCTTGAGCTTAAGAGTTTGAGGCTACAGTGAGCTATGATTTGGCCACTGCACTCCAACCTGGGCAACAGTGTGAGACTTTGCCTCAAAAACAAATAAATAAATAAAAATAAAATAAACATAAAATATGTACTGCTATTTAACCAAGTCATATGCAATCTCTTACATTTGATGCTTTTAGTTTATATGCAGATGCTGACATTTCACAGTATTTAGTTTTTAATATGTTGGGTCACTATTATACTCCATTTTTTATATGCGTATACCTTTATACAAAATCAAAGCATTAGCTATCATTGTTTTATCTGTGATGCCACAGCATTAGGCTGACAATCATTTTAAAGTGAAAAATCGAATGGTATGCAGAATATAAATCTGACAATTCAGAAAAAAATTAAGACAAATAAAATTGAATCAAAATTTTATAATGTTCATATAGCAATTTTATATTAAGTTCTTGATATATCAACACATTGCATATTATTGTCAACCTACTTCATATTTTTTAATAATTGAATAGTTTACTCAGATAAAATTACAGAATATATGCAAAAAATAACTTTATTTTAATAAATATTATTTCTTAAGTAAAGAAGTGATATGTATTATAATTTTTTTGAAGTGACACTATCTGAAATAGGCTTTTTTTCTCGTCTTATGATGGGGTAACTGCCATTCATGTTATTTTTAGTCTTTGCTACTCGTTGATGTTTCTATTCTATTCTATTGTATTCTAAACAGTCAATATGTTTTTTTACATTTCTTTACACCCTAAGGTCATGAAAGTAGCATTCTGTGACTTTATTTATTAAATAAAAATAAATATGGGTAAGAATGTAAGTTAGTAGATAAATATTTTAAATAAATTAAGGCCAAAGAAATAGCTAGTTTGGAAAAGTTGAAATTGCTACAGTAAATAGAAGAGAAAATTAATGTAAAGAAAAATGGTATACTTCCTGCTTTGGCAGATTGAAATAAACCTTGAAAAAGTATGCATGAATCATGTCGGTATAGAATAATATATTTACTTAGCGATTTTTAGCATGGACAACGGTTTTTTTCATGGCAAACTACTGTGCCTCTGCTATTAAAATACATCCAAACATATTACAGTTGTAGAAATATCATTACAGTTCATCGTGTTTTAGAAATAAAACATAAGTGCTAACTAAAATATGAATAAATTCAATTGAACAAGATAGATAATCTATGAGATTAAAAAATATCATGAACAAGTCTATCCTGAATTCCTGCTTGATAAAAATATTTATTTTTAGTGAAGTGCTCAAGTTAAAGTGTTGATTGTGTAAGGTATTACTTTGTAAAGAGCAAATAAAGTTACAGCTTGCCAAGCTCTCCTATTACCAAGTACATCACATTTTTACAAATAAAATACTCATGCTATTTCTTATTTCATGGTACTGATTGATGCTCCCATTCTATTCCAGTCACAGAAATAGAATTCCTACAAATTTAGCCTACATACAGTCTACTGAGAGTTTCAAAAGTGATTGCTTCCTCTGGACCCACGATATTTACAAAGTAAATATCTTTTATTCTTTTGCCACCTTCATGAGCTTTCTATTAGGTCAATATAAATAATAATTAAAACATGATAAGTTATTTTTTGACTGCTAACCACACTATCTTTTAATAACCTTCCTCGTAGTAAAAAAAACCCAACATCTCAGTAACATCCTATGTTTATTAGAAAATTCATTTTACATGAAAGCATTTTGGTATAAAAAATATTTTTGTTGTTTTCAAATAGAGCCAAGAATGTATTATTTTTAGAAAATGGACAATCAACTGGGATATAAGTAACCTCATTTACATTTTTATAAAACTTTAGTAAAAATTATAAATTGCAATACACTGCATTAAAGAAAAAATCATATCTGTCTGAAGACAGTTTTGAAGCAATGTCTATTAAACCCAACCAACGGCGATTGTAGTTATCTTCAAGTCTTTTTGTAGCAGTATATTCTAAATTTACCTGTTCTCTTAATTGTTAAGAAGTCTTCACAAGTCACCTCTCTCCAATATCTCCATTATTCTCAGGAAAATATAGATAGAGAGAAGAGAACACAATGAGATTGTGTTTAAAGCTCTAAGTAGAATGAAAGCGTGAAAAACAATTACATCAAAAGTTTTATAATAATACTTTCTTTCCTTTGTTGGGAATGCTGTGGATTATGAAACCATTAGACACACACACTTTGTCTCAACACATATGTGGGTCCCAGACATCATGAATCCCCAAGCTTTATGCTACATATATATATATATATATAAATATATGTGTGTGTGTGTGTGTGTGTGTGTGTGTGTGTGTGTGTGTGGTGTGTGTGTGTGTGTGTGTGTGTGGTGTGTGTGTGTATACAAATTTTTATTTTAAAGTTGTGGGGTACAATTAGGGTTAGGTATCCAAATGTTGGTTATGCAGGTACCCTTGATGATGAGGTGTGCACCTTCCTCCCCTAGCACTTTCCCTCAACTGCCAGTCCCATCCGCCTCCCCTGGCAGTTTCCCACTACTGCCAATCCCTTTCTTATAGTATTATGATAATTGTTAAATATCCATTTATGAGTGAGAACATATAGTACTCTGTTCTTTGTATCTGTGATAGATCACTGAGTATGATTGACTCTAAATTCATCCAAGTTGCTGTGAAGTCCATATGTTTGTCCTTCTTTGTAGCTGCATAGTGTTCCATTGTATATACCACATGTTTTTTGATCCAGTCCAGCTTTGATGGGCAGCATGGTTGGTTCCATGTTTTTGCTGTTGTAAACAGAGCTGCAGTAAACATATGTGTGCAGGTATCTTTTTTGTAAAATGATTTGAGTTCCTCTGGGTATATTCCCAATAGGAGAATTACTGGGTCATATGGAAGGTGAATTTCTAGTTCTTTCAGAGATCACCACATGGTCTTCCAAAGAGGTTGCACTACTTTGCCTTCCCATCAGCAGTGTAGAAGCATTCCTTTTTCACCACGTTCTCGCCCGCATCTATTGTTGTTTGTTTTATTAATGACCATTCTTACTGGGGTTAGGTGGTATCTCCATATGGTTTTGATTTGTATTTCTCTGAAGAGAAGTGAGGCTGAGCACTTTTTCATGTGTCTGTTGGTTGCCTGTGTGTCTTCTTTTGAGAGGTATCTGTTCATGTCTTTTACTCACTTTGTAATGGGGCTGTTTGTTTTTTCCTTTTGGCAAGTTTGAGTTCCTTGTAGATCCTAGATGTTAGGCCTTTGGCAGATATACAGTAGGCAAATATTTTTTTCCCATTCTGTAGGTTGTCTTTCTGCTCTCTTGATGGTTTCTTTTGCTTTGCAGAAGCTCAGTTTGATGAGGTCCCACTTGTCTATCTTATTTCTTACGGTATTGGCACATAGGGTTCTGATCACGAATTAGCTGTCAGTTCCAATTTCCATAAGGGTATCTCCTGTGTTTTATAAGATTCTTATAGTTTGAGGTTTTACATTTAGGTGTTTATTCATTTAGAGTTAATTTATGTGTATGGTGATAGATAGGGGTCCTGTTTCAATCTTCTGCATGTGATCAGCTAGTTTTCCCATCAACATTTACTAAATAGCTTCTCCTCTCCCCAGTGGTTGTTGTTGGAGGCTTTGTCAAAGATGAGTTGGTTGAGAAATTGAGACTTTGTTTCCATAATCTCTATCCTGTTTCATTGGTCTATACACCTGTTCTTGCACCAATACTAGACTGTTTTGATTACTGTTGCCTTATAGTAAGGTTTGAAATCTGGAAGTGTGATACCTCCTGCTTTGTTTCTTTTACTAAGGATTGTTTTTGCTATCTGTGGTCATTTATGTTTCCACATGAATTTCTGTATTGTCATTTCTAGGTCTGAGAAGAATGATGTTGGTAATTTAACAGGTATTGTGCTGAATCTGCAGATTGCCTTTGGTAGGATGGACATTTTAACAATGTTGATTCTTCCTATCCATGAGCATGGAATATTTTTTTCCATTTGTTTGTGTCTTCTTGAATTTCTTTGAGCAGTATTTTGTAGTTCTCATTGTAAAGGTCCTTCACTTTTCTGGTTAGGAAGATGCTGAGGTATATCTTTTTGTGTGTGTGTGTGGCTATTGTGAATGGGTTTGTGCTTTTCATTTGGGTCTTCTGCGTGTTGTAGGTGTATAGGAATGCAACTGTCTTTTGCACATATATTTTGTACCCTGAGACTTTACCAAAGTCCTTTATCAATACAAGCAGGTTTTTGACAGATTCTCTTGGATTTTCAAGTTATAAGATCATATCATCAGCAAAGAAGGAGAACTTGACTTCCACTTTTCCTATTTGGATACTCCTGATTTCCTTCTCTTGTCTAATTTGCCCTAGCTAGGGCTTCCAACACAGTGTTGAACAAGAGGGGTGAGAGTGGGCAGCCTTGTCTTTTTCTAGTTTTCGGGGGAAATGTTTCTCGTTTCTGTCCATTTAGCAATATGGTAGCTGTAGGTTTATCGTAGATAGCACTTATTATTTTGACGTTTGTTCCTTGTGCTCCTAGGTGTTGGAGGGTTTTTATCAAGAAGGAATTCTGGAATTTATCAAAAGCTTTTTTTGCATCTAATGATATAATCCTGTGGTTCTTGTTTTTACATCTGCGATGTATTTAATTACATTTGTGGTCTTGCAAATGTTGAACCAGCCCTGTATCCTGGGGATGAAGCCTACTTGGTCACAGTGGATAATTTTTGAGATGCGTTTTTGGATCCAATTTGCTACAATCTTGTTAAGGATTTTTGCATCTATGTTCACAAGGGATATTGGCCTGCAGTTCTCTTTTTTTGTTGGATCTTTGCCCGGTTTGGGTATCAGTGTGATGTTAGCTTTGTAAAATGATTTGGGAAGAATTCCATCTTACTCAATTGCCTGGAATACTTTCAATAGGATTGGTATCACCTTCTCCTTTTACATTTTGTAGAATTCTGCTGGAAAGTCATCTGGTCCAGGACTTTTTTTCTTTGTAGGTAGTTTTCATATGACAGAGTTAATTTCTTGGGTTGTTATTGGTCTATTTAGTGTCTCAATGTCTTCTTGTTTTAACATGGGGAGGTAGTGTGATATCAGAAAGCCCTCCATTTCATCTAGATTATCAAGTTTGTTTCCATATAGGTGTACATAGCAATCCCTGATAATCCTTTGTATTTCTTCAGGGTCAGTTGTGATTTGATCTTTTGTATTTCTGATTGTGTTTGGGCTTTTTCTCTATTTTTCTTGTTCATTCTAGCTAGGGGTTCATCAATCTTGTTAATTCTTTCAAAGAACCAGCTTTTTGTTTTTTTGGTGTTTTCTATGATATTGTTTTCTTCTATGTCCTGTATTTGGGCTCTTATTTTAGTGATTTGAATTATTCTGCTGAAGTTGCGGTTTTGGTGGTCTTCTCTTTTCAGCTCCCTTAGATGATTTGTTAGGCCCTCAACTTGTGATCTTTCCATTTTCTCTATGTGTGCTCATAGAGATATAAATTCCCCTCTTAGAACTGTTTTAATGGCATCCCAGAGGTTTTAGTAAGAAGTTTCTTCATTTTCATTTGTTTCCAGGAATCTTTCAATCTCCCCAGTAGTTGTTCAGCATCATGCTGTTTAGTGTCCATGTCTTTGTGGGCTTTGGGGAAATGTTGTTGGTGTTGATATTTATTTTTATTCCACTGTGTTCTGAGAAGGTGCATGGCAAGATTTTAACCTTATCGAATTTGTTTATGCTTGATTTATGGCCAAGGGTTTGATTGATCTTGGAGTATGTTCCATATGGTGATGAGTAGAATGCATATTCTCTGATTATTGGGTGAAATAATCAGTGGGTATCTATTAAGTTCATTTGGTCGAGTGTCAAGTTTAGGTGCTAGATCTTCTTGTTGATTTTTTGACTCGATGATCTATCCAGGCCTGTGAGTGGGATATTCAAGTCCCTTGCTATAATACTGTTAGAGTCAATATCTTTTTTAAAGTCTAATTAGTAGTTGCTTTATAAATGTTGGTGCTCCTGTGTTGGGTGCACATATGTTTAGGATAGATATTTCTTGTGAATGCATTGAACCTTTTATCATTATGTAGTGTCCTTTTGTATCTTTTTAAATTTTTGATTGCTAAAATGTTGTTTTGTCTGATATTTTGATCACAACTCCTGCCTTCTTTTGTAATCCATTTACCTGAAACTTGTTTTCTATCCTTTAACTTTGAGTCTGTGTGTGTCCCTTGTGATGAGAAGAGTTTCCTGGGTGCAGCAAATAATTGGGTAATGGCTTTTTATCCAGTTTGCCATTCTGCATCTTTTCAGTGGTGCATTTAGTTCATTCATATTTAGTCTGATTTTTGAACTGTGATTGTTTATCCCTGTCATAAAATTCTTATAAAGTTTTTCCTTTATTTGCTTGTTTTATTTTGGCTTTGGGGTTGAGGTATGTGTGTTTTCAAATTTCTTGTTACACTGTATTCTCTGTTGATTCTGTGCTCTGCTTTTCCTTTGGGAAGTATGTGGTTATTCTTTTTTTTCTTTCTTCTGTGCTTAATACCTTTTTAAGTGTCTCTTATAGACCTTGTCTGGAAGCTGCATAATCTCTTAAGGTTGGATGTCTGGGAAGGATTTTAATTCTCCATCACTGAAGAAGCTGAGCTTGACTGGGTAGGAAATTATTGGTTGAAATTGTTTTTCTTTGAGGACTTTGAATATTGGACTCCAGTCCCATCTCACTTGCAGTGTTTCTGCTGATAGGTCCTCTACTATTCTGATTGGTTTTCCCTGATAAGTAGTCTGACCATTCTCTCTTGCTGCCTTTAGGATTTTTTTTCTTTTGTGCCTACTTTGTGTAGGTGAATTACTATGTGTCAAGGGTTGGTCTTCTCATTTATGTCTTGTGTGGTTTCTGGGTATCTCTTGTGCTTGGGTGTGCACATCTCTGGTGTTATGGGGACAATTTTCTTGGATTACTTCATGGAATACTTGCTCCAAGCTATTCTCCATTTCTTTTTCTTATTCTGGGAAACCAATCAGGCATAGGTTCAGTCACTTGATATAATCGCACATCTGTTGTAGGCTATTGTTTTTTCCTGAGTCTTCTTTCTTTTTTTTTTACAGATCAGGTTAATTCCATGTTCTGGTCTTCAGCTAGATTAATTCTGCTTCCATACTTGCCATCTTGTTTTTTATTTCCTGGAAGAAATTTTTATTGCCAAAATCTCTGTTACAAGTTATTTCAGTGTTGCATCTTGTTTTTCTTGAGTCTTATTCACTCTTTCCATCTATTCTCTAATGTGTGTCATATCCTGGGGCCATAGTTGGTGACTTCCATTGTTTTTGTTTCAAGGTCTGATTTTTCAGGATTTTTCTCTTTGTTACACTTAAAATTACCTGTTGTCTTCCTATGTTTTTCCTCATTTGTGACAAATCTCTTGTTTTTCTCCTTAGTTCTGTTTTCAGTGTCAGTGGGAGAGACTTTGTCTTCTGATGTTTGCTCAGCCCTCTATTCTTCCTTGATCTGGGCTCTGAATTTTTTTTTTAAATAGGTCTGTGGGTGGGAAGCATTACTGTCTCTTGTGATTTTTGAAAGTTGAATAAGGTATGAGATGGTACACTAGGATTCAGAAACTATTTGCAAATTACAATGTTCACTTATTGTAGTATGTGTTCCCTGAGACCCACTCCTCACCACCACTCTATATGATGATCTAAAGCAGAAACCAATGCAAGAAACAATTGAACACACACACAGAGACATACACGCACACCCCAAAACAAACTGGAATAACAACAAAGTGAAACAAAACAAACTACAACAACAACAAAGAAAAACAAGAAAACTAAGCACACATACACACACACACACACACACACACACACACACACACACACATGCTTAGCACAAAGTGAATGGAGAAGAAAAACAGAAAGACTGGGAAAAAAGAGTTCAGATTGAGTTCTCACACATATAGTGACACACACCTAAAACTATAAAAAATAAAAATAAAGAAAACAGAAGAATAAAAGAGCAAAAACAAACCAACAACAAAAAAATTAAAAGATGAACACTCAGTCATTTACATACACACATAAACAGAAAATAACAAGCAAAAGAAGAAAAAAATAGAAAATGCAATGAAAAAAAGAAAAAAGATTGAGGGATGCAGATCAAACCCTCACATACACATTTATGCACAAAGGAAAAATATGTAAAAAGTAGATGAACTGACAAACAGGCAAAACAATTTTTTTTTTTGGAGTTGGAGTCTCACTCTGTCACCCAGACTGGAGTGCAGTGGCCGCAGCCTCGACCTGCTGGGCTCCGGTTATCCTTCCAACTCAGCCTTCTGAGTAACCAGAATTATAGGCATGCGCTACCACACCCAGCTGATTTTTTTATTTATTGTAGAGATGAGGTCTCGTTTGCCCAGGCAGGTCTCAAACCCGCGGACTTAGGCAATCCACTCACCTTAGCCTCCCAAAGGCACAGGATTACAGGCTGAGCCACTGAGCCCGGCTTACAATTTTTGTTTTTTTTATTAAAAAAAAAATTTTTTTTAAACTGCCCTCTTGTAGCAGACTCTATAATTGTTCCTCTCATCTACTGTCTCCTGCAGAACTTCCACGTCTTTCACTCTCTTCCCAATGTCTGGAGCAAGGAAGGAGGAGAGGCAGAAGGATTGAGTGGGGCTGCAATCCTCACCTCCCACTCTCATGTGGTCAGGGAGATCCCTTCAGGTGGGGAGGTGTGGGATGTCTTTTCCCCAGGTATGTACATGTGGGGGAGGATGCGCTAGCTAGGCCTATCCTGCAACGGAGTTCTCCTATTAAGACTGATGTCCAGTCTCTGTTTGGGTTTGTCCCTCTCAGTCGTGGCCCAACTGTGTGGGTCTGATGTTCAGAGGATTGCTGGGGAGGAGTGGGTTTGGGTTAGCCCCAGACTCACCACTGATCACTTTGGAGTCCTTTCTTGTCCTTTTCTGGCCACACCCTTTGTCCTGCAGCTGGCCAGGTTAAGGGGGTATGGAGTCTGGGACTCAGCACTCATCAGATCCCTCTGAAGTTTGTACTTTCATGATATTCCTTCTGGGTCATGATCAACTCCTGGGTAATTGATCCGCCAGTCACAGAGACCAGGTCTGTTGTTCTAGTGAGCAAGTTGGAGTACTTTCCTGCCCCACCTTCAAGATGGTGGCAGGGTGACTCTTTTGTCCTCTTCAATGAGACTCTGCCTCTGGGCTCCTCCACAGCCCCTGCTGCCAGTGCCCAGCCAGGTGCTGAAGTGGTGAGGCAAAGCCTGGAACTGGCAGTCTCTCCTGCTCCACTGGTGAGGCAGAGCCTGGGGCAGTAGTCTCTCCCTGCTGCTTCCTCACAGGAAAACTTTTGTCAGTTAAAAAAATGGCTTCTGTGACTTGGGAAGAGCCAGGGACCAAGCAGAGAAGCTGCAGCATCTGCTGTTGCACCAGGGCCCTGCTCACTTGCTCACAAACCCCCACTTAGTCAGTCTCGTCCTGTATTTTCTTCTCAGAAAGGGTTTTGTTGATTTTTTTTAGATGGCATTCGGCTTCTGTGTCCGGGAATCACCAGGGTCCAAGCCCAGCAGCTGCGGCACCAGCCACTGCACCAGGAGAGCCCTGGCCACTAGCACCCTAGCCCTCACTCAGTCAGCCACTAACGTGCTCGCTCCCTCACCAGCATGTACGCAAAATTTTCCATACAGTCATTCACTCACACTGGGACTTTCATAGTCTGACTGACTTGGCTGCCATCTTCAAAACGAGCCAATTTTTTTTTTTTTAAATAAAACTTATCAACTTGAAAACTGCCAAAGTAAGAACCCTAAGAAGACTTAGCCTCAGGGACACCTTTGCTCACAGAAACCATGGGAAACATCATGGTTGTAGGATCTGTAAATGAGAGGTTAAATATAGGACTTTAACCATGGATAGAAACACTCTGCCTGATCTTGAGTGGGAAAAGGATGATTTCTTTGGGTTACTTTAATATCTAGAGTCTAAGTGTGACTTTACTAATGAGGATACCAGGGGAGGGGGTAAGAAAAATAAAATATGACTCGTTAACTACCCTTCTTAAATATGAAACCCATTAGATTATCTGTGATATGTCATGCAGTAAATTAAAGAAAATATTAGAAACATGGGCCGTCTGCTTTTATTACCCATCCTTTCATGAGCTGCAGTTAAATTAGTGAATCACATTTAGAATCAAAGGATAGAAAGGGGACACTGAAAACCGTCAAAAATAATGGGGAGGAGTCACCACGGTTATTGCTCTTCTTTGTGTGTATTAAGACTAGACTACCTCTTTGGAAGGATGAAGTCGGGCCTCAGTATATGACTTTCAGATGGCAGAAATTTTCATTCTGTAGATGTTGGGCAGGTCCTAAGAATCTGAAATATCAGATAAGTGCACAGGTTATTTTGAGAAAAGCACTTAATAGTTCATAAATTCTCCTTTAGCATTTATGACTCCATTAAAAGAGCACAAAGAGTGAGAAAAAGTAGATAAAAGTGCAAGTAGTTTATAAACATTGAGAATTTGGAGGGCAAATGATCACTGAGATAGGAAAAGGAGTCACTGAGGAGCATAGAAGCCAGGCAATAATTATGGGGAGTCACACGGGGGTCACGTGCATTTCACACCAAAAAAAGGAGTGAGTGAGTGGGAGAACGGGACTCGAGACTCTGGGGCACACGCTAAGCATGTACCTCATCCATCTTGATTACAGAATGCATAGCAGCTTGTGTGGAAGACCAGCGGGAGATGGGTTTGAAAGGTCAACAGGAACCCCAAACTTCCTGCTGAACTCTTAGTTTATTCTATGGAAATAGAGGGTTTGGGCAGGGTTTCTTTCTTTTTTAAAAAATTTATTTTATTTTAAAGATGTGGGGTATAAGGATTAAGTATACAAGTGGTCATCACACAGGTAAAGTTTGGGTCTCCCTTTGGTTCCCTCGTTGCCCAGTTTGAGATCACGTACCCTAATTAATGTTATGTGCCTCCCCCTCCCTCCCCTGGCAGTTTCCGGCCACTGCCAACACCTTCTTTATAGTAAATGTTCAGGGTCTGCTTATGAGTGAGAACATATCGTACTCAGTTCTTTGTTTCGGTTATACATCACTGATGATTATAGACTCTGATCCATCCAAGTTACTGCGAAGTCCATAATTTTGTTCTTCTTTGTGGTTGCATAATATTCCATTGTGTATATGTACCACACGTTGAGACACTAACTAACTCCAGTAAGAATGGATATCATTCATAAAGCCAAAAACAACAAATGCTGGCAAGGATGTGGAGATAAGGGAACATTTCTACACTTTTGGTGAGAATGCAAACTAGATCATCCTCTATGGAAAACAGTGTGATGAATCCTAAAAGAACTAGAAATTGACCTTCCATATAATCCAGCAATCCCCCTTCTGGTAATATACCTGGAGGTTTTCAACAGACAACTCATAAACATAAAGGAAGCTTAAATTGATGCATCTCAGGTCAAGAGAGGAGATAACTTAGGAATACTTTGCATTCTTCCAGAAGAAATGTGAAGGAGATTAAGCTCTGAGGGAAAACAAGAGGATGAGGAAATTTGCACAGGTATCAGGCACAGGACTTTGTGGATGATTAAATGCAAGGCGTAGAGGATAACAAGGACTGGAGAATGACTCTGAGGATTTAGGTCTTCAAGATAAGAAGAATTATAATATTATCCAGCAATAGAAATAGGGAAATGAGGATTAGGATATAGGTCTGGGAGAAATGATGAGACTAGTTGTATAGTAACTCTCAGTTCCATCCTAAATGATGCAGAAGGAACTTTCTTTAAATAGCATAATGGTTAAGCACTTCGGCTCGGGAGGCTAACTGCCTGCATTCAAACCAGGGATGCATGATTCATCATCAATAAGACCCTGGACAAATGATTTTGCTTTTCTGCATTTCATGTTTCTTCTTTAAGATTAAGAAAAACAATCTGATTGTTTAGTTTTGCTTTGTGAGTTTTAAGTGGATTCATGCATGCTAAGTGCTTTTGGTTACACTCATAGTAGGCCCTTGTTGAGTATTATTACAGTCATCATTTTATTAACTAAATGTAACTATATTTTTCCTTTTACATATTCTATCTTAGATCTCACTTACTTCTCCTTTACTGCACCCACACTGTGTATCCTCCATAAAAATGGAAAGCAGTTTCTCATATCGCTGTCTAATGCAGCTCTGAATATAAATCAGTTTATTCTCTATCCCTCCTATTATATTTTCACTTTTTAATAACTGTGACTTTCCTCCACTTGTGCAAAACTAACCTAACAGAATGCATTTTCCTTAAAACTATCCATATAACTAATAAATGTTTATTGCACAAAAATATCACCTGAAAGTTATTATAATATATGGCATTCTTTAATGTAAATAAATAATAGCTTTTCTACAAAAGGAATTACTGTAAAAATCCTGTTAGTAAAAAGGCTATCAAAATAGAATTCTGTTTCTAGAAAATTAGGGCTAAAAGCAGCACGGCACAGTTTTATATATATACATATAATTTCATTGGAGGACAAGAAATTTTCCTCGTGTTCTGTACTCCTATAAAACTGCGTTTGTTTCTTGTGTTATGCGTGCTATGGGCACACTGGTTTCTATGTACACGCAGATCCCTCTTCATAATCAATAAGATGTCATGTCTCAAAATCACAAAACGAATCCAGCTCTTCTATTGTGCTTTTGCAATAAAATCTGGGCACTTCATCGCTCTTGATCCCCACACAGAAGTTCTATTGATGTTGCTAAGAGATGTACCCATGAATCAAGTCTACCAAATGACACATAATAACTAAAAGACGGAATTGCTCCAGGGATTAGTAATGGGCCTCTGACCTACAGGTCAACAATTTGAAACCAGACTGGGTTAATAGTAGCTAAAAATGGCTACCATCTGATGTGCGATTGACATTCAGTGAAAGGAGACCTACAGTCTCTGTGGAATTCCGAGTGAACAGGTGCCTATCGCACAGAATCACAAAAACAATGGCCAAGTTAAGAGGTCAAAGATAAAATTGCTGTGGAAACCGAGCTACCTTCTGATCAGCTTGGGTAGTCTCTGCAAAACTATATGCTGTGTCTTTCCCATTTCACACACACACACGTGGGACCTCTTCCTTCTGCAACAATGTCAGCAGAACAGCACAACATACAAACTTAGAGAATACAATTGTTTGTACACTGAAAAATGTTTGTTTGCCTCTGGATTTATACTCAATTCATTTTAAATACAACTCGTATAAGAAGAATCTTTTATTTTTACAGAATTTTTATTGATGTACAAAAATACAGAACATTTTTTTGCACACAAACACAACAAGGATATGACGGAAAGATTCCCCGACAGAAAATTTAAATTTAAATTTAAAAATTAAATGAATGCTAACTGTATTATTTCATAAGTAAATTCACTGTTTATATATTTTCTTATTGATGTTATCATTAAGGTATCCTTCACAGGGATACCCTACTTTGAATTTCTTAAGAAATGTCAGTAGTGCTATTTTCATAGTGTTACATTCATAAATAATAACACATATTAAATATTTGTTATATTGCATAAAGAATAAATACTTTTAAGTATTCATTGAAAGGTCTACATACTCAAGTATTAATAGGGTGCTATCAGATCAACATTTTCGTTAGAAAAAGGAAAAATTAGCTTACATCACTTGTCGTCGAAAGTAATGACATTCATAGGGTGTTTAAACATTCCCAGTGCAAATTTAACTTTTAATAAATGAGGACACATTCGCAATAGGAAGAAAATCACAAAAAATATGTTATTATTCTTCCAGAAGACATGATTTGGAAGTAACTCAAGCCAAGAATACATATTTGTCAGGAATTGGAGGTATTTTCAAACTATTAGAATAGAAAATCACATTTTGCATCATAAGAAAGCTAAAAATATTGACCTTTCTTGTTCTGTGCATACCTAAATTATTTCGTAATATAGATTTTGAAAAACTTTACATCATTTTCTAATCATACTTAGAACTATAAATCTATAAGCAGGCATTTTTATGTAGCCTCTTACCCTTTTCTCATAGCAAATGTTTTGTAAAAAAGGAAAATATCCAAAATTATCATCTCATTTAAAAATTATTCATGTTTATATTTATTATCAAGTTAAAGAATCCATCATCTATCTGAAATTCTTCAGGGAATCTGAATAAAGCACCCAGCATCCTGAATGAATGATGGTCCGACAAAACATTTTATGCATCATAGTGATGACAGAAATGAAAAATAATATTTTAGAAATATTATGTGTTTGAGAATTTAAGCCCAGTGATATTTCTGACTCTACCTCATTTTGCCTGTTTATCAAATCACATTAGAAATGACCCACTTTACTTTTTCACAGTGTTCTAAATCACCTTTTCTTTACTGACTTAAAAACCCTTTGCTTTCCATGCCTCTTAATAAGATGATTCATTTTTAGAAAGACAAGGAAGATAAGCCCACAGATGTTATGTCCACCCATGCTCTATAAGTGGCTTGCAAAAGGGCAAATGCTATTGACCTTTTAGATCTAAAGTAGTTGATCTCACAAAGAAGCCACTTTACTATTCTTGATTGAATTTGAGATTGCCATTCTCAACTAAAACAATGTGAATGGATGGCTGTTAATATGTTCAGTAATCTGACATTTTTTAACATCTAAAAATTTTAAAAATCTTCAGCCCTAATATTAAAATTTCTGTCACTGATCCTAGTAGTATTTTCCACTGGAGACACTCATTTGCAGATGCAAACAAATCCATTATTTGTATTGTAAAATCACAGACATTCAACAATGTCATCTGACACCATTACTATGACTTACTATTATGTTCATTCTCTTTACATTGGCTTGTTTGTTTACCCTGTATTCTGCCTCATTTCAAAAAGGCTTTAAGGTAAATTAAATAAACATATAGAATAAAATAATACGATAAGATGATTAGCACAAATTTAAAACATAAATAAAAATGACAGCCAAATTGTAAAATGAAGCAAGAAGAGGTGGGCTCGGTGGCTCAGCCTGTCATCCCAGCAATTTGGGAGGCCAAGTCGAGTGGATTGCCTGAACCCACAGGTTCAAGATCAGCCTGAGCAACTTGACGAGACCTTGACTCTACAATAAATTAAAAAATTAGTCAGGTGTGGTAGTACGCACCTGTAGTTCTGGCTACTTGGAAGGCTGAAGCAGAAGGATGGCCAGAGCCCAGCAGGTCAATGCTGGGGTGGTCATGAGTGTGCCACCACTGCACTCCAGCCTGGAGAGAGTGAGACTCCAATTCAAAAAAAAAAAAAAAGAAGAAGAGGTGGGAAATGTACATTTATGTCAATTTTAAAAGGCAAATGTACAAACAATGACATGTTTGAGGATGTGTGTACAAACACAAGCATGAGCATGTAAGAAAGCACAATTGCCCACATGTGTGTACACATATACACTATTTTTTACTTAATTTTAAAACATATAATTGACATAATAATTGTATCTATTTATGCATTACAATGTGATGCTTCAATGCATAATGTAATGATCAAATTGGGGTAATTACCATATCTGTTACTGTATTATATAGTTGTATTGACAATATTCAGAATCTTCTTTTCTAACTATCTTGAAATATGCACTACATTATTATTTGCCATAGTCACCCTACTGTGTAATAGAACACCAAAGCACTTTCTTCCTGTCTAACTGTCACTTTGTTCCCAATGGCCAATTTGCCCTGGTCCCTTGCTCCCACTCTCCCCAGCCTCTGGTAACCACTATTCTACTTTCTATGACTTTCTATTCTAATTTCTTTCTTTCTTTCTTTCTTTCTTTCTTTCTTTCTTTCTTTCTTTCTTTCTTTCTTTCTTTCTTTCTTTCTTTCTTTTTCTTTCTTTCCCTTTCTCTCTCTCTCTCTCTCCCTCTCTCTCTCTCTCTCTTTCTCTCTCTCTCTCTTTCTCTCTCTCTCTCTTTCTATCTTTTTGAAAGCAGGATTTGTTGGGAGGACAGAAAAGCTCTCACAGTGGGAGGGGACCCAAAGGGGCTACCCTCTATTCTAATTTCTATGAACATTTTTAGATTCCACATATGAGTGAGATCATGCAATGTTTGTCATTCTGTGTCTGGCTTATTTCTTTTAACATAATGAGCTCCAGGTTCACCCATGCTACTTCAAATGACAGGATTGCCTTCTGTTTTATGGCTGAGTGGCATCTTGTTGTATATTATAGACCCTGTTTTCTTTATTTATCTGTAGCTGAGCATTTAGGTTGATTCCATGTCTTACTCTTGTGAATACTTCTGCACTAAACGTGTGTGTGCATATGTCTTTTTCACATACTGATTTCATTTCCTTTGGATGTATACTCAGTAGTTCCATTTTTTTGAGAGACTTCAATACTGCTTTTTTTTTTTTTTTTTTTTTTTTTTTTTGAGTTGGAGTCTCACTCTGTCGCTTTTTAATAATTATTGTACAAATTTCCATTCCCACCAAGAGTGTGTAAATATTCCTGAATGTTTGCCAACATTTGTTATATTTTGTCTTTTTGGCAATGGTCATTTTAATTTAGATGAGGTGATATTACTTTGTGTTTTTTATTTGCATTACTCGTATTAGAAGTGCTGAAATTTTAAAAAATCTATTTGTTTGTCATTTGTATATCTTCATTTGAGAAATGTCTAGTAATGCCTATTGTTCATTTTTAATCAGATTATTTCACTCTATTGTTTGAGTTACTTATATATTCTGGGTATTAACACCTTATCATATGCATAGTGAAAATACTTTCATTCTATAGCTTGTCTCTTCACTTTATTGACTGTTTCCTTTGTTATGCAAAAGTTTTTTAGTTTGATGTAATTCTCTTTGTCTAATTTTTCTTTTGTTGCATATGCTTTGGAAGTCTCATTTAAAAATTATCTTTGACCATTCCAATTTCATGAAGCATTTCCATTATATTTTCTTCTAGTTTGGGGTCTTACATTTAAGTCTTGAGTCTATTGAGAGTTGATTTTTTTTAATATAGTGAGAGATAGAAGTATAGTTTTATTCATCTATATTTGATTATCCAATTTTTTTCTGCATTATGTGTTGAAGATATTTCCCTTTCCCCAGTGTGCGCTCTTGATGCCATTGTTGAAAATCAATTGACTGTAAATGCAAGTATTTATTTTTTTTGGATTCTTTGTTATGTTTCATTGGTCTATATGTCTGTTTTTATGCCAGAAGCAAGCTGTTTTGGTTACAATAGCTGTGTAGTGTACTTTGAAGTGAGGTAGTGTGATTCCCCCAGCTCTATTGTTTTTACTCAAGTGGGCTTCTAATCACAATAGAAAAAAAAAAAGCAATATTTTCATCATAAAATGGTTACTACCTGAATATTTGATGAGTAATAATAAGAAGATATTTTATTTTATCCTTAAATTAGAACATAGACTGCATTTTGATGCCGGTTGAGGTACATTCAGTGTTCGGACAGTGGAGTATTCATCATTATCCAATATAATATAGAAATAATTATATTTCAATGATTAAACCGCACCTAACATACTAGTGTGAGTTAAATTGTGTTCCCCTAAAAAAATGTGCTAAAGTCTTCATTCCCAGTGCTTATGAATGTAAACCCATTTGGAAATAGTTTTTTGTACATGTAATTAGATTTTAAGAAGCCATACTGTAGTAGAGTGTGCCCTTGGAGACGAAGACTGGTGTCTTTATAAGAAAGATATGTAGAAATACAAAGACACAGATACGCGGGAGAACAGCATGCATGACGGAGGCAGAGATTAGAGTGCTGTGACTAAAAGCCAAGGAACACAAGGGATTACTGGCTACCACTGAGGCTGGAAGAGGCAAGGAAGGCTCCTCCTCTTGAACCTTCACAGAGTCCTAGCTCTGCCACCAACTTTACTTTGAATTTTAGCTTTTGGAACTCCAAGAAAATAGATTTGCATTCTTTTAAACAATCATATTTATGGTAGTTTTTTATAGGAGGCCTACAAAACAAACAGAAACACACACATACAAATGGGATTACCTTTCCCTCCACTTCAGTTGTCAAGTACATATATTGACACATAAAAATGCACAGGCAAACAAATTTTTATAATTCCGGATTATCTTCAATTGAGTTCCCCAAAAGCAAACATAGAAACTAATAATTTGTTGTAAACAGTTTATTGCATAGATGGATGCAGTAATCATGGTGAAGAAATGGGGAAGAAAGACAGAAAATGCAGAAAAATAAAAAAAGACTGAGGTAAAGAAGCAGGCTATTGACAGTTCCACCAGCGATGTTCCGAGAGACTGTATGACATACATATCTATGATACACTAACTCAAAAGAGGTAAGAAAACAGATGTTGATCAACCAATTCTTGTTCCTCTAGGTTGATGGTTGTCACTGGAAGGCATTTACTCATTGGCACTGCAGGACTAGCTGAGCATAATCCTGTGAATAGGATGTCCTTAGTTGGAGAGGTAGAGGGCTTGAGAAGGGAAGCCACAAGCATGTAAGTGAACTGCCTAATGAAACTTAAAGTGGCTTCTAGATTGAGCTGAGAGAATATGGAGTAGGTAGAACAAACATCTATAGTGTTTATTTAAAAAGTCATGATTTATTATTGCTGGCAGCCAAGGCAAAGATCCTCAAAGAAGTCAATTCTATCCATTGTGTGGCAAACAGGTAATTGTATTAAACTTTCTAATATAGGGACTAGATTCAAAATATTTTATGAGACCATTACTTTTCAAATCATTTCATGTTGGAGAATATTTATAAGATTGTTATAACAAAGACCATTTTATTTAGAAGAAATGTAATTACACAACCATATGAGGACACTTTCAGTTGCATAATTATGGTACATATTTCTGCATTTAAGTACAGAAGACAAAATCAAGTCCATTACTGGTGATTACATAAGGAAATTTCAGTCTTCTTAGAGATAGAGACAAAACAGAGTCCAAGACAAAGATATGGTAATAAATGTTGTTTGTTATCCATGTGTTCTTTATTACCTTTCTTCAGACAAGAAAAAATAATAAAACACTTTCTAAACTGGATTTTATACTAGTTAATGATAGTAGTTATCGACACATTATCTCATTCACACATAGCAGCACATGAATTGTAACTAAGGGGAAACATTCATACTGATGCAATAAAATACACTCACTCAAGTTATTTTAAAAAGGACTCAAGTTCTTTTCTTTGTGTTTTTTTTCCAACTTTTTGTTTTGACATAATTTCATAATTACAAGTTACACAAAATAGTACAGATAATCCCAGAAACCCTTCATTTAGCTTGCCTGAGAATTAACATTCTACATGACAATAGAAGAATTATCGAAGCAGACTGACATAACTTTGGTAAAGATAACAAAAAAAATATAGAGCTTATTCAGATCTCTCTCAACAGTTTTATCTTTAATGTTCTATTTTTGTTTTTGTTTTTTTCTATTCCAGGTTGTAATTCAAGATCTGACATTGAATTTGGTATTCATGGCACTTTAGTTTCCTCTAATTTATGACTGTTCTTCAGAATCTCCTTGTCTTTCATGCTGCAGTTTTGCAGTATCTCTTAATTTGGTTTTATCTGATATTTTCTCATGATTAGATTAAAGATCTAAATTATTGGCTACCACAATGCATCATATCAGGATAACAGGTAACATTAACCTTAACATTAACATTAAGGTATTGTCTGTTAGGATTATCCCCTGTAAACCTGCCATTTTTTCCCTTTGTAATAGCTACATATCCAAGAGAGAAAGCAATAAGATAATGGAAATATGTTGTTTCTTCTTTAAATTTCATGCACTAGTTTTAGCATTCTTCAGTTAATATTGTTTGTGGCAAATATCAGTATAGTGTTTTAATGGTGATTATTTTGTTTCCATCATTCTTTCAACATTTATATTAATTCAACTTGTTCTGTGAGAAGATGTTATTTCTTTCCGGTTGGTTGTTTAGTTAATTAATTAATTCTATGCTTATATTAGGATGGACTCAAGGATTTTTATTTTTTATGTTATAATCCAAATCTATCACTATTTTATTGCTCAATTTGTTCAAATTTTGGTCGCTGGGAGTCTTCAGATTGCCTTTTTTTTTTTTTAACTTTTCATATCCTCTCATCGTTGTTCATTTATTTGTCTGTTTTTAGCACATTTTTGCCTTCTTGCTCCAATGTCATCTTGTCAGATTAACAAAATTATTTTTTATTTCGAGTTTGATATAAGATTGTCTTTTTATTCTGAATGAATGCTGAATTTTGACAAATGCTTTTCTCTATCTATTGACATAATCATCTGATTTTTTTTTATTGCTTTTCATATGTTGAAAGAGATTTGAATTCCTGGGATAAGTGCCATGGAGTCATGGGAAATTATCATTTTTGCATATTGATAGATTCAATTTCTTTATATCTTGCTAAGTATATTTTGCATCTATGTTCATAGGGGTATTGACATGGATTATTTTTTATTCTTGTAATATCCTTGTTTACTTTTTCTATCAGGATAATGATGGTCATAAAACAAGTTAAAAATAAGTTAAAAGTGTTTCCTTTCTTTCTATTTTCTGAAGATGATTGTGGAGTATTTATAAGATGTCTTCCTTAAATACTTAATATAATATACAGCTAAAACTATTTGAAACTGGAATTCCCTTTTGTAGAAGAATTTTAAAAGCAACTTCTGTTTCTATAATAGATATAGGGCCGTTCAGGTCATCTGATTCCCCTTGACTAGGCTTTAGTACACCAGTTTTCAGTTTTTAGGATTTCTATCATTATTTTCCCTTTCACTTTCTTTAAATTTTGTTCTTTTTTTTTTTTAACAATTTTACACATGTAATTTAGTGATAGTAATGCATTCACCATGTTAGGCAACTATTACCTTATTTTTAGAACTTTTTCATCATCCCAAACTGAAACTCTGCTCCTATTAAATAGTAACTCCCTATTCATACCACCACCCCCAGTTCCTGATGGCCTCTATTCTACCTACTGTGCCTATTCTAAGTACCTAAGTAGAAAAAACATTTATCCTTTATGTCTAACTTATTTCATTTGGTAGGATGTTTTCAATGTACATCCATTTTTTTCATGTCTCAGAATTTCATTTCTTTTTATGACTGAATAGTACCCCATAGTGTGTTTATACAACAATTTGTTTATCCGCCTTTAATGGACACTTACTTGGTTGTTTCCTACTTTTATTCATCAAGAATAATGCACACTGGTAAAAAAAAGTATCTGTAAGTCTCTGCTTTTTCTTCTTTGTGTCCATATTATAAAGATCAACCAATTAATTCTGAGTTACAGAATGACATGTATTTTGTTGTTATTGAATGAGGAGTTCCATAAATGTCAGTATATCTATAGCATACAGACTTCCTGCCTACATTAATTATTAATTACTGAGGAGTATTTGAGTCTCCAATAATTGTGCATTTGTGTCTACTTTAAGATCTATTTTTTCTTTGTTTGTTATTGCCTTATGTACTTTACTTGCTTATTAGCTGCACATTTAGGATTGTCATCCTTTCTCAGAAAATTGAAACTATATCATTAAAATATCTTT
>NW_007244255.1:29669-124039 GCF_000164805.1 Carlito syrichta
CTACTAACTTTTCCATAGGCATGCATCATTTTACATCTCCACCAGGAACACATGAGGGTTTCAGTTTCTCTACATCCTTGCCAATGCAAGTTATTTTATTTTACCAATAATAGTCATCTTATTGGGTGTGAAGTATTATTTCACTGTGGTTTGATTTGTGTTTCCCAAATGACTAATTATATTGAGCATTTTTTTATGTGCTTATTTGCCATTTGTGTATTTTTGGAAGACTAACTGTTCAATGCTTTTGGCCACTTAAAAATTGGGGTATTTTTGTTGTTGAATTGTAGGAGTTATATATATATATATACATATTCTAGATATTAATCCCTTAGTAGAATATAATTTGCAAATCTTTCTCCTATTCTATGGTTTGTCTTTTTACTCTTGATAGTGTCCTTTGATGAACAAAAATTTTATATTTTTGTTCTTATTTTTCTCTCTTTGTTATGGATGCAATTTATTGTTTTTTAGTTCCATGAAATTAATTCTAAGGCTATTGCTTTGATGCAGTATTTTCTAATAAAAATGCTTAATTTTCCTTCTATGCACTGTACTAGTGACATCTCACAAATTTTGACATAACTTCATTTTCATTTAATGTAAATATTGTTTCATTTAATTTGAGATTTTCTCTTTGACCATGGTTATTCATAAATGTGTTATCTGACTTTTAAATATTGATATTTAAAGTTGTTTTTCTGTTACTGATTTCTAATCTAATTCACTTATAATTTTTTAAAATTGTGTGATTTACTTTCTATTAAGTTTATTGAGATTTGTTTTATAACTCAGTATGTGGTTTATCATGTGTCCATATTATAAAGATCAACCAATTAATTCTGAGTTACAGAATGACATGTATTTTGTTGTTATTGAATGAGGAGTTCCATAAATGTCAGTATATCTATAGCATACAGACTTCCTGCCTACATTAATTATTAATTACTGAGGAGTATTTGAGTCTCCAATAATTGTGCATTTGTGTCTACTTTAAGATCTATTTTTTCTTTGTTTGTTATTGCCTTATGTACTTTACTTGCTTATTAGCTGCACATTTAGGATTGTCATCCTTTCTCAGAAAATTGAAACTATATCATTAAAATATCTTTATTTGTTTCTGAAAAATTTTTTTGTTCTGAAATCTACTTCAACTGATGTTAAAATATCCATTCCAATTTTCTTTGGGCTAGTATGCATTTTACTTTTAACCCCTCTTCATATCTTTATATTGGCATGGTTTTTGTAGCTAGCATATAAAAGGGTCTTGCTTTTTAAAAATTCAATCTGACAATATAAGTAATATAATTGGAGTTATAATTTACTGTTGAAAGTATTTTTCAAGTTGTTCCAACTTTTCTTTTGTCTTTTTATCCTCCTTTTTCCATTTTCCTTTCAACTGAGTTTTTATTAACACATAATATTTGTACGCATTTATCGGTACATCTGATATTTTATTAAATGCAAAGACTGTGTAATAATCAAGTCAGGGTGTTTGAGGAGCTTATCACCTCAAGTATTTCTCATTTCTATGTGTTGGAAACATTTTAGCTATTTTGACATATACAAGAGATCGTTATTAACTTTAGTAGCCTTACTCTGCTAATTGAAATTTAAAGATTATTCCTTCTATCAAACTCTATGTTTTCACCCATTGACTAACCTCTGTTATTTTTACCAATTGTAGTAAAACTCACATAAAATAAAATTTGCCATTTTATACTTTTTTAGTATACAGTTTAGTGGATGAAGTGCATTCACACTACCATCACTGCCATTCATCCACATAGTACTCTTCCTCTTGAAAAATTGAAACAGTACCTACAATTAATAACTCCCTATTACCCCTTACCTCCAGTCTCTGATGATCACAATACTACTTTCTGACTCTGAATTTGACTCTTTTAGGTACTTCATATGAGTGTAATCATATAGTAACTGTCCTTTTGTGAGTGGCTTATGGTACTTAGCATAATGCCTTCAAGGTTCATTTGCATTGTAGTGTGTGTCAAAATTTTATTTATTTTAAGAATAATATACAACTGTGTATATATATGTATAATGATGGGGGCATTGCTTACACCTTTTGGCTATTACAAATAATGCTGCTATAAACATGAGTGTTCAAATATCTTTTTGAGTTCCAGCTTTACATTTTTGAGGGTATATGGTCAGAAATAGGATGACTGGTGCATATAGTATTACTATTTGATATTTTGGGAAACTACTATGCTGTTTTTCATAGTGGCTGCAGTGTTTCATCCCCACCAACAGTGCACAAGAGATCCAGTGTTTCCACATCTTTACCAACAATCATTATTATTATTTTTAATTATACACTATCCTAATTGGTATGAAGTAGTGGTTTTGATTTTCATTTACTTAATGATTGGTAATGTTCAGCATCTTTTCATGTACTTGTTTGTCATTTGTATATATCATTTGAAGAATGGAGTTTTTAATATGCGCTATTTTATTAATTAGTTGAGCTATTTCCTCATTAACTTACTATATCATTTCTATATTTTTAGGGATTTTTTAGGTTTCACAATATACATTTTTACTTAATTAAAATCTCCTTATATCATCTTATATATAGTGTAAGGAACTTATAAGAGTATACCTCAATTTCTTATTTCCACTCCATGTATTATAAACATAGAATTTAATCTTTGTTTTTTAATGGTAGAACAATTAACATAAGTAAAATGATTTAATTTTTACATCCATATACTACATTTCCTTGGTCTTCTTTTTTTTTTTATTCATTACTCAAATTTTCAGCCTAATATATTTTTTCCTGCCTAAACAAGTATGTTGATCAGAAAGTGTTTGTTTATTAGAGAAATATTTATATATCTGTTATTTCCTCTTTACTTTTGAAAGACATCTTTTCTGGTTGCAAATTTATCACTTGAATATTTTTTTTTTCATTCAGCATGTTACAGATATCATTCCATATTCTTCCAGCTTCCATAGTTTTTTGTACAAAGTTAGCCGAAATACTCAGTTGTGTTCATCTTACATAATGTTTCATTTTCTCTGGCTTTGTTTAAGATGTCTGTTTGTCTTTTATGCCAGTAGTTTAAATATAACATGTCTAGGTGAGTGTGTGTGTGTGTGTGTGTGTGTGTGTGTTTTATCTTGTCTGTGATTCTTTGAGTCTCTTAGATATTTCATTCTGTTCTTATCTTTAAATTTCAGAAAAATCCATGGTCATTGTTTCTTCAAATATATATTCTTCTTTTTTTCTCTTTGTATTCTTAGCTATAGATTATGCATATATTAAAACAATTGATATTTTCTCACAGGTCTTGGATATGATTCCAACTTTTGTAACTCCTTTTTCTCATTGTTTCCTAATATGAGTAATTTCTGTTGACCTGTCTTCAAGTACACTCATTTTTTCCTAACCATGTCAATTTTAATGATGAACATATTGAATGCATTATTTATCTTTGTTATAATGTTTTTCGTGTCTAATATTTTTATTTGATTTTTTTCCTTATAATTTCTATCTGCTGAAATTATCCACCTAATCTTGACTATTAGCTATCTTTTCTTTTAGGGACTACAACAAATTAATCCCAAGTATTTTAAATTTCCTGCCAAAATCTGTGTTATATTTAATTACAATATTTCTGTGTTTCTTGTGAAAGTGTTCTCTTTCTCACCTTTTTACATACCCAATTTTTTAAAATAAAAAATCAAACATGTAGTATAAGAACATGTAAGTATTTCACAGATTTCAAATTTCAGGTGATATTGCTTGCATCTAAGGTGGAAAATGGATTAACAGAGCAATGTCTTTTTGATACTGAAGTTTAAGTCTCTCTTTTGTGTTGTGACACAGAATGGGTCACATTTACATCACTTGTGCCCTCCTGTTCCTGTCTCAGCCATATTGTGCTATTTTTGTAATTTGAAGCTTATTAGCTTGTGGATGAATATAAGAGGGTGCAGTGCTTTTTCTGTTTAAAGCTGTGCTTTTGGCAGGTACTGTGTCCTTGGTCTTAGAAATGTGGACTTTTCCATTTTCCTTCTCTTCTCAAAGCTTTCATTGTGGAATCAGCAATTAATTATGTTATTCTGTCAAGAGTATAGTTTTATTTTTTCTTTCTCAGAATAAAAAAGTAATCCCCAATGTCCAAGGATAGTTTCACCTTTCTCCCTACACACAAACAAAGACTTTTCTTCACAATGGGTGTACAAAAAGGGGGAAACAAGAAGGATCCAAGAGAGTGAACTTTCTTGTCCCACCTATGGGGCCACATGTTCTCTGTCTCAAATCTGAAGCATAATAGACACATCACTATTAATGTAATAAATACACAAATTTAATGAACACACTTCCCCCCCAAAAGAATTCTGGTGATTTTCAAAATAATTTTGGTCTCTCTAAACCCATACACAGCGTGGGAGAATTTCCATTATATAAACAAAGTGTAATGTCAGTAGATGATCAGATAGCAAGTTTTCAGCATGAAAGTGGCAAGATGTTCCAAATAGGTTTCTCTGACACAAGAATCAGGAAGTTGACATGAGCTTCATGACATAAGTTGGCAAAGTTCTTACAATCTCCAAAATTATTTATTGCAAATGACTATCAATAATACTATTTTATTAAAAATGATAACAATTTAAAAGCCAATATAATCAATTCTATTTTTATTGTAATTATCAAGGATATACATGGCTCTTGCTTAGAATCTAATTGTTCACGGAACAATCACCATTTTAAAGTTCAATAATGTATTACTAAATTACTGTCATGTGTTTATTTTGTGAATATCCTGTTTACACTCTTAAACATTGTTAATATTAATTTTATTTTGATTTTAAGAATATCATTTATTTGCTATAATCAAGAAAAAATACCAGATTCAACATTTGGGAAAGGAAAAACAATGCTACAGTGCTTTCAAACATTTCTAAAGCAAATTTTTTAATAATATGGAGAAATAAAAAATATAAAAAATCAATTCTATATTTTAAAAATAATTTTACTTGTAGGTAACAGGTTTTACATTAGAATAGATACATTATGTCTAAATATATTTTTCAAATATGATTTAGCACAAAATAATATGGTATGATTGGAAAACATACCTATTTAATTTTTCAGAATGTGTTATTGCAGCTATGCAAACTCTTAGGCTGGTATACGAGTGATGTGATAAAGCACATTTTGATGAGTTTTTGATGAATTATGTTTCCAATTATAAGAAATTCAATTACAATGTCATAAATTGCTTTCATCATTAGTAAGCTGACTTTTATAATAGAATCTTTGCTTATTTTCAGAATTCTGTAATTTTTTAAAGATATTTTATTTTAATTTAACTGTGTCAAAATAGTAGTTTGTCAAGTGAAACTTAAAATAGCAGTTTGACAGATAATAATGTGCATTTTAAAATATTGACTTGTTCTCAAAAAAATGTAAGTAAAATTCCATCAATAAAATCATTATGATTTTTCTCCAGGTGAGAGATGAAAGATTTCTTAAGAAATTCAGCTTTACCCTAATCTAAAAATCAGAATTAAATATAGAGTGTTCTAACTCTGTTTTATCTACAATACTCATTTTGGCTTTATTTGAAAACTGATTAAGAAATAGCTATCAATAGTCCAAATATCCTTTATATTTGTAATTGTTTGTGATTTTATGCAAGAAAACAGTGAAAAGCCATCTGTTCCAGCACATTTTAAAGTCTAGCTATTATATTAGAGAAAAAAGTCCATTTTATTTCTAACTCATTTTATTTGCAGGTGCTTAATCACTGACATACCTGCGAGTGGTTTTTTCACTTAAATTTCAGTGCTCATAAAATAAATAATGACATTTTCTATTATTTTTTATTTTAGTAATCTTTTCATATAGATGTTTATTTTCAAAATAGTTGGTATAGTGCAGTTCAGATTTGTAGACACTACATATACATTGGTGCATTAATTCTAAAAATCTGAAAAATTATTTGAAAGCAAATAATTTGCTTAAGTTACTGAACTTTTAACATTATTAATTTAACCAGTGTAGTTTCAAATATGTTAATTAATTTCCCACTTTAAATGTATTAATAAGTTCTCTGGTTCATGTGGTCTTATGTATCCTGGGTTAAACACAAACATACAAAAAAACTCCTGCTAGTCTTTCAGAAGCTTAAAGGGGAAAATAAATACATCCAGTGCCTAAGGAAGTAATATAAGTCAGAATGCATCACAGGTGGTAAAATAAACAAACAAACAAACAAACAAAACTGCAATGATGGTCCACAAAAGGAAAAAATAGCCTCCGGTATGAGGAACCAGAAAGTATATCATGATGAAGATGGCATTTGAATTTGTTTGAATACAGTCATAGAATTTTGACTACCAGACCTAGCAGGAAGATTATTACAGGAAGGAGAAACAAGATGAGCAAAACCAATTAAGTAAGCAAAACAAACAGACAATTTGGGTTCAGAGATTAGTTGAGTTTGGTTGGAACAAACAATTACATTAATAGGATTAGTGTGAAATGAAGCTGAATGAGAACAATACCCCTACTACTACTACCAGAATGAGATCACTAGTATCTTTAATTTTTAGTATTGCAAAGTGCCCTAATTTATCTCTTTCCAGAGTTATTTCTTTACAATCTTATCTTCACATTTTCAACATAAGGATAATTCTAAATTACAAACATGATCAAATCTTTGATTATTTATTAGTTGATATGATTAAGTCTACAGCTCTAATACAGTTTGCATCTTTCATAACATGATAACCTGAAATCTTACAGTTTCAAACTTATTGCTTTTTAACTGAAAGCTACCCTGAAATTGTATACTCCAGATGGTATATGTATTCTTTGTCTCAAAGTTACTTAGTTTACATAAAATAGCAATTGACACACTCATAATAATGTGTCTACTATCCTGGACCACACGCTCCACAATTAAGATCATATCTCTTTATCATTCTTTTATCTCTGATACCTTGCATTGTGACTGAAAATATTAGGCACATATGAGTATATGTGGTCATTATAAAATAGTGAAGTATTTTTATTTCTTTTTTTCCCCCACACTGTGTGAATTTTTCTCAATAGCCATGTCTGGCATGTGGCTACCATGTCATACAATGCTGGTCTATAATAAGAGAAAACAAGTGACAAGATATTGTCTCGTATCTATTACACTGAGCTGGAAATGTAGGAAGTGATAGACATTTTCTTATTTACTTAAAGCAGTCAGCTGATGTAAATCTTTAATTTTTGACAAAATAAATTTGTTTTATTTTTGACAAAATAAATTTGTTTTATTTTTTGGTTTTTGTTGGAGTCTCACTCTGTCACCCAGGCTGGAGTGCAGTGGCCACCCCAGCATTGACCTGCTGGGTTCAGGTGATCTTTCTGCCTCAGTCTTCCAAGTAGCCAGAATTCGGGGGTGTGCTACCACACCCGGTTAATTTTTTGATTCATTGTAGAGATAAGCTCTCACCAAGTTGCCCAAAATATTCTTGAACCTGTGGGCTCAGGCAATTCCCTCACCTTGGCTTCCCAAAGTGCTGGGATTACAGGCTTGAACCTCCACACCTGACTGACAAATACATTTTAAATGTTATATTCTGTAGCTGAATGTATTTAAGCAATATTGCTGAACCCTAAAGAAAGTGGTCTACTTCTGAAAAACACCCTGAGTTCAATGATCTCAGGCAACATGGTTGCTCAGGCAATATGGTTGGTGTCATGCAGACAGAGATCACTTGGTATTTAAGTTACTGCCAATAATTTCTAAAAATTTTTTGGGTGCTCTGAATATTTTTTTAAAAATATCAATTTCAAAAGCTTTTCTTTCTATATCAGGAATGCTTTCCTCACCTGCATTACATTTTATATGTCTAGTCTGAAGGTAGCTTTATAAGAAAGCATTAAAAAGGAATTTAGAGTGGCAGAAGGTTTGCAACATCATTCCTCCTGTCTGAGTCTAAAAATAGGAAACCTTTTGATTGAAAGAGATCCTTGAAATACGGAGCTTCAGCTATGAGCTATAAGGAAAGGAGTTATGCTTAAACTCATTAGTGTTCAAAATTGCTTCTTTCACCAGCTTCCTGCTGAATCTGAACTTGCCACTGAATCTAAATATCAATTAAGCCCTTTCATTCTCTATGATCATTTTAAAGACAAATTTTTCAACAAGGTTGCAAGTTTCAAACAACTCAGAACAATATTATAATAGTTCCTAAGTGTATTGGTTGGGATTACTTTGTTTAATCTTTCTGTTAACACCCCTTTAAGAATTGCACATAATACCATCATGTTCTAAGGCAAAGACAAAAACATACATGCTATGAATGTTCTTGGAGTTAGATGCTTAAATACGGATTCACTGGTATCTTAATCAGCACACTTCATCTCTAAAGAGCCATGAGACTTTGCAGGCCAAGAAACAATGTCAGGATTATTATGTAGGGACTTACAGAAAAAGAGGGAAAAAAAGTTTCATAATGTTTTTATTGAGAAAATTCAAAATATAATAAAAATATCTAAGTTTTTGGGTTTCTTATGTAAAATAGGTCTACTAATGAGAATAGTAGACTTGTTTTTTTGAGGAGAGAAATAATATGTCATTTAGTTTTAGGTCAAAGTCTGTGTGTTCCCTATAATTGATTTGATCACAAATGTTCATTTGTAAAAAGTACTCATAGAAACTGAAAGCATGTATTTGTCCTGATTTGGCCTGGAGGTTTTCCAATTCCTGGTGCAGAAGAAAGCAACAGTTACCTCGATTTCTCTGTGTGTGCCCATGTTTGTTTATGGGCTTGCATGTGCGTAAAGTCAGTGGTTGACACAAAATCACTACTTGAGAGTGGGCAACAATTTTGGTATAATTCACTCTTTTTCAAAAACTGGTTCTAGACCTCCCTACTGTATTGAGAGAACACTTTCAGAGAGCCATGTTAGTTTTCTGTCACTGTTATAACAAATTACCTCAAACTTAGTGCCTTAAAATAAAACAGATTTATTATTATAAGGCTCTGAACTATAGAAGTCCAAAATTAGCTTCACTTGACTAAAGTCAAGGTGTCAGCCAGCTGGTTCTTTCTAGGGGGTCATAGAGGAGAATCTTCCCCAGTTTCTTTTTTTTTTTTGAGTTGGAGTCTCACTCTGTCGCCCAGACTGGAGTGCAGTGGCCGCCCCCGGCCACCATAGCCTCGACCTGCTGGGCTCCTGCGATCCTTCCACCTCAGTCTTCCAAGTAGCCGGAGTTACAAGCACGCACTACCACGCCCAGCTGATTTTTTGATTTATTGTAGAGATGAGGTCTCACTGCCCAAGCGAGTCTCGAACCCGCGGGCTCAGGCAATCCACTCACCTCAGCCTCCCAAAGGCGCGGGATTACAGGCTGAGCCACCGAGACCGGTTGTCAGTTTCTACTGGTTGTCCGCTTTGCTTGACTTCTTTCCCATATGACTTCATCTTCTTGCTTCCTTCATCACATCTCCTACTGGCAACTAATTATTCTGACTGCCTCTAATAATGACCTTTGTGGATAATGGTTAATACAGGATAATATTTCCATTTCAAGATTCCTCATTTACAGATTCTAACCTATGCAATGCCCCATTTATCATGCAAGATAACTTATGCAAAAATTCTGGGGATTAAGACTTGGACACCTTTGGGGGCCATTGTTCAGATTGCCAAAATAACTTTGTATATTTTATGCAAAGTGTTAGTTGATTTATACTTGGTAGGTTTCCACTGGCTTTCCTAGGCTGGTTAAATTATTTATCAAGTACACTAAAGATTTAAATATCTTTCTCTTTTAATGTATACAAGGTGTTTACAAAATGGCAATGGGAATTTTCACTATTATATTCCTGAGTACACAGGAGTTCCACATGTATTTCTTATTTAACCATCCCAGAACAATCTAGTAAGATATAAATTATGTCCTCATTCTACTTTTATTTGACTGTCCAACCTCAGGTGACTACAACTAGTGAGTTTGTTGGAGTAGCAGTATATGACTGCAGTTCTCCTGATAGTTCTTCAAAAACACAGCCCTCTTCTGAAATCATTCCAGATGGAACAACATGTTTGAAAAATCAATGAGGAATGAATTTCATTGTTTTTTTCCAAATGCAGGAAATCAAGCATATGAAAATCATATTCCTGTCTCATCTTTGGAATGTAGATTAAGATATGTTTATAGGAATAATTATATGGAGAATGAACAAAGAGTTCTAAATTAATTAAATATAATCAGATAGTCTCTCTGCTACTGCAGGTAGACAGGAAGGAAATAATTTGAGTAGATTAATGCATGATATTTGGAAAATGCTAAAGAGAATTTTTCAGGTTTGATTAGCACTTACCTTTAAAATAGAAAAATATATTCAAATTTGAATTACTTACATCATTGTTTTATATAGCCACACAGGAAAAGTATTTATTCTATGAAATAAAATTATTTGGCATCTGTTCAATAAAGCTAGGAATTCCAGGACAATGAATATTAAAATGTTAGTTTATTACATATTGAAATTATTTCATATGTTTGAAACCTCATCTGGATAAATGTTTTAACTTTTGAAAACTAAACTACTTTGTAAATCCTGCATTATATAAAATGCAGAGATTTGTCAAAAATATGTAAACAAAATCTGTGGTTAAATAAATAATCAGTGGCTTGATCCATGAACAGGTGATCATCTGAACAATTCTCATCAGTACCTATTCCATTACATTTTTGGATGAATTATTAAATTGAATAAATCTGTCTTATTTTGCACATGCAAAAGTAGCTATATGTGAAAATTTTGACAGAAGCATGTTTTATTTCAAAGAAAAGAAATACTTGATATATTTAACCCCTCCCCCCAAAAAAATGAGGTAGAGAAATTATCTATTTCTCAGAGTATTAGAAATTTCATCTTTCCTAAAAGAGACACAGGTTAGATTTCCCTCTTTACCATGTTGTCTAACAAAGTGGAAACCAGAAAGGTTCTCAAAGCTTGTTCACAAGTTATGAAGTTGTTATGTAGTATCTTGTAAAATTTATCTGTGAAAACTACAGTAAGAGCCCTAAGGGAAAAAAAATCAAATGATGAACATTTTGAGAGTGCATTTTGCAAAGATTTATGTATCCATGTAACCAAATAACAAATACCTTTTTTTTTTTTTCTTTTTGAGACAGTGTTTCACTCTGTCGCCAATGCTGAAGTGCAGTGGCTTTGATCACAGCTCACCGCCACCTTGAACTCTCAGGCTGGGTAGATACGTCTGCCCAAGCCTCCCAAACAGCTGGAACTGCAGGCCTAAGTCACCACACCCAGCTAATTTATTTATTTTATTTTTTTGTAAAGACAAGGTCTCACTGGGCTCAAATCCCTGGGCTGAAGCATTCCTCCCACCTTGGCCTCCAAAATTGCATGAGCAATTACAGGCATGAGCCACTGCACCTGGACTGACAAAGACATTTAACATCCATAATCTAAATAGAAAAATGTAATTTGAGAGATTAAAAATTATAAAATTTTCAAAAAACTCTATTTTAGATTATATCAGGGAATAAATTCTCTAAATATTCTTTTAAAAGTTGCCATTAAAAATTTAAGTATGGCCGGGCTCGGTGGCTCAGCCTGTAATCCCAGCACTTTGGGAGGCTGAGGTGAGTGGATTGCCTGAGCCCGCGGGTTCGAGACCCGCCTGGGCAGGTGAGACCTCATCTCTACAATAAATCAAAAGAAATTAGCCGGGCGTGGTAGCGCGTGCCTGTAGTTCCAGTTATTGGAAGGGTGAGGCGGAAGGATCGCCGGAGCCCAGCAGGTCGAGGCTGCGGTGGCCGGGAGCGGCCACTGCACTCCAGTCTGGGCGATTGAGTGAAACTCCAACTCAAAAAAAAAAAAAAAAAAAATTAAGTATGGACAACCTCTTTCAAGTCCCTTCCTGTTGTGGGAGTTTTTCTGTCCTCCTAATAAAACCCTACTTTAAAAAAAATTAAGTATGGTATATATACACGATGGAGTATTACAAAGTCATAAAGAAGAACAAAATCATGGACTTTGCAGCAAACTGGATGGAGTTGGAGACCATTATATTTAGTGATCTATCACAGAAACAAAGAACTGAATGCTGCATGTTCTCACTCATAAGTGGGACCTGAATGTTAATCACATTAGCACAAGGAAAGGATCAGCAGTTGCTGGGCACTACCAGGGAAAGAAGGGAGAGGGGACACGAGACAAACAAAGGGTACCTGGATCTGAACCTGGGGAAGTGAGGGTCAGTTAGAGGTCCAAACTTCACCTGCATGCAGCCTACTTGTATGAGTAATCCTTACTTGTGCTCCATATCTCTATAATAAAATGAAGTTTAAAAAATAAATGTATTTGAAAAAAATATTAACAAGAAAATGTTTAAATAACTTTTAAAATAGGTAATACAACTCTCTTAATAAAAATGTATCTTATTAAGGCACTAAAAAGAAAAGAATAAATTAGCCATTAAGGATTCATAACATTTCCTTCATTTACCAGCCTCAAGAGAAAATGTAAACTATATTGCAAACATTTGTGCACGCTTCTTAATACTGAAAAAAAGTTAACATGTATCACAGGAAGAGATGAAGGAAATATTATATATTTTATGGCTTTTATTCTAAAATATATCTATATCCCAAGCCATTTTCACAGGTTTTGAGGCTCCCTATAAGGATAAGAATAACACACCAGTCCGTAAAATGTGTAGTTAAGGTTTGTCAGGTATTTCATTATTCACAAATGACATAGATTGAGTACACAGTATGTGCCAGGCAGTGGGCTGGACAGTTTCACATATGTCATGTCATTTTATTCTGAGAACAATAATGCAAGGTAGTTGTTGAATAGACAAGGAAGTAGAATTGTGCTGCTTTGTTTAAAATGACATATTTGAAAATCAAGGAACCCAGGATGGGATCTATAAAACTATCTCCATCTAAACTCAGTGCTCTTTTCAATGTTCAACACTACCCTCCACTAAGAATAAAGAAGAAAAACACAACATCTTCTCATATTTTCGTGTAGATTTAAGGGTTTGGGGTAAAGCAGAAGACTGCAATTGACCCAAGGATAGTTAGCAAACATATTCACCACAATTGTGCGTGAGTTCATGTGGCCAAGTAGCTCATCAAAATTATCTTTATACAAAGTGTTTCTTCTTGTATGTTTAAATGTCTTTGCATTTTTCTTCTCTCTTCCACCCCAACCAATACCATCTGGAGGGTTTGTTGTTGCTGTTGTTTAACTAAATTTATCTTCAACATATTTCATTTGCGTGTGGTTATGGTGGATATGGGATAGGACATTCTTATCATTAACTGAAGAATATTTACATAAGATCTATTATATGTAAGATACTACACTGAGCACTATTGGGAAAGAAAATATGTACATGACACTTTGAAAAAAGTATTTGAGGGCTTAATATTCCGTAGGGACTAAATGGCATACAAATATGCTGTGTGTGTGTGTGTGTGTGTGTGTGTGTGTGTGTGTGTGTGTGTGTAGTTTTGTTTTACTTTAAATTGTATCAGTACTATAAAAAGAGGCAATTTTTCAACACAGGTGTTTCTTCTAGGATTATATAGATTCATAGGAATGAAAGGCATCTTCTTAGATATTACAAAAGAGAAAAAACGTTACATGAAGAAAGTTGAAATAGAACATACACATAAAACTTTCCAGTCTGTAACATATTTATAAACATTTAGAAACATTAATATATGCCATTGATTTTAAGAAATTTGAGGGCAAAGTTGGGGTCTTGGAGAGAGGCAGAAAATACTTTTAAAGAAATTCTAGTTTAACTTTCTAGCCATTTCAGAATTTTTTCTACTGGACATTGCATGACTGACTAATATTCATAAGATTCTACTTGAAAGTGAATGTTCTCAACCTACAGAAATGATACCTGTTTGAGACAATGGAACATGAATTACTCCAATCTGACCACTACATTATATGTATTGAAACATCACTATGTACCCCAAACTATGTAAACTTATTATTTATCAATGAAATAAAGAAATAAATAGAAAAGGAGAAAGAAAGGGATGAAGGAATGGAGGAAGAAAGGGAGGAAGGAAGACAAAGGGAGGGAGGAAAGAGGGAAGACAAGAAATAAGGAGGAAGCAAAAGAGAGAGGAAGGGAGAAAAGGGATGGAGAGAGGAAGAGACGAAGGAAGGAATATTCTTGTGTTAATAAGCTCACACCCTATTTACTACAAGTTTCTTCTTTATGCTTAACCTAATTTCTATCCATTGGTCTTGAATCTTTCCTTTTGAGCTATGAGGAATAGATACAATCCATCTTACTGGTTATCACTTCAACAACTAAAAGTAACTAATCATCTTCTCTCTTCTTTATATTTTCTATTTTCTGTACTCAATAGTTTCTTCTGTAGCATGCAGTCAAACCTGATTCGGATACAACCACTTTCCAAATCTACTACCTTGGATTAATCCCCATATTTTTTCCTGTCTTTTTAATAGCCAAATTACCAAATGATTCCACAACTCTGCCCCCTGGTGAAATAACTACATTTTCATCCCCTCACAAGACACTACTATTATCCATTAAATCTTTCATTTGTTTTTGTCCACTTAAACTTCCATTTATCCTCAGTGACTAATCCAGCATTTTTCTAACTACCCTCATCTGTTTAGTGATCTTACTTCATTCTAGAAAAAAAATTAAGAACTGAGGTATAAACTGTCTCCATTTTCCACCAATACCCATCAGGAAAAAAAAAAATCTTGCCCCATTTTCCCCCATTTATTTCTTTGTTTGCTCATTGTTTGTTTTTGAGAAAGTAGGATTTTTTGAGAGGACAGAAAAGCTCCCACAGTGGGAGGGGACCCAAGGGGGTTGTCCTTTTTTTCTCTTTTTAAAATGATAAAGTCTCTTTTATCCCAGTCAATATCAATCTTTTCATGTCTATTGCCTATTTTTCTTCTAGAAAGCTTACTTTCTTTCCATCTTTTATTTTTTAAATTTTGAAATTTTATTTCAAATTAGTCTATTTAAATCCTCCCTATGATTTTTTTAAAAGGACAAAAAATCCTCTAATTCCCTTGATCATGCTTTTCTACATCATGATTTTCACTGTCAATGCCATCCTGTCTTTATTTTCTCAGCCATAATTCTTGACAAAGTAGATTATACTCATTCTATGAATCTCCTCAATTGTAAACAACTGTTCCACCCTGTGCCCCATGACTTCTACTTTCTCCACATCATAAATATTAGGATTCTCTGGTTACATTTTTTTACCTCTGATATTTTTATCCATATGCATTTTTCTTTAGACAAGTATATCCATTCTTTTGTTTTATTGCATCAAAAATTTCAGCCATGTCTTCTGTGATCTATCCACAAAGATTCTGATGCATGTATACTCATAACTGTTCATCGAACATCTTCACCTGGATATCCAGTGGAAATTTAAAATTTGGTATTAAAACTGGATTTATTTATTCTAAAGATCTGTTGTACAGTAAAGTACTCATAGTATACAATAAAGTGTTGAAAACTTAAAATCTTACTAAAGGAGTATATCTTATATGAAGTGTTCTTACCACCAAAACAATCTGTAGTCTACTCTTCAAACTGCTGCTGTTCCTTAAAAAAAAAGGCAACACAAAGATCCTTCCAGAAGTTTTGGATATATCTATGACCTTGATTGTGGTGGTGGTTTCATGATGTGTGCATATGTTCAAATTCATCAAATCATATACATTAAATATTTAGATTTTATTTTATGTCAATTATACCTCAATAGAGTTGAATTATTTAAAACCTGAATTTATCACATTTTTCTCATTTTTTATCTTCCATACTATTTTCTACATTCATTTATTATCAATTAACCAGTTACTCAACCCAGAAAACTGAATTATTTTATAATGTCACTCATTTAAGTCTATTGAATCACCAGTTTTCACAGTTTTACCTGTTAGTTCTCAAAGCTGTTCCTTTTTCACTGTCATTATTACTACTGCTTTAATTAAGGTCTTTGTCATTCCTGACTGGTTATTGCCTTCAAATTGGCTTCCCTGATAATCAGGAATTCTCTAACGCTATGGTCTTTTTCCGTTATGTATATAAATCAGACTTAGGTTCTTGCCTTCTTAAAAAGACTTGAGTCACCTCCCATAGTCTGTAACATAGAATATAGGCAACATGCAAACACATTCCTGTCATCTTCTTCAGTCTTATCTCAGGCCACTACACACAAAATAATTTATGCTCAAGGAATGATAGACTACATATTTTTCTTGCATGCTCAGTGATGCCTTTATCCATGCCATTCCCTTAGTCTGAGAAGCTCTTACCTCTATATTGTTACTTGGGGTACTTTCCAGAATATAGTGTTTTCTTCTACAAAATTGATCATTTCATATTCACCCAACTAGGGCTTGGTGGCCTTTCTCAGCCCTATAGCATTGCCAGACTTATCACACTCTATGTAAATGCTATGCTCTTTTCAGATCCTTGAAAGCAGCAGATGCTCCTCCTAATTTATCATTGTATCCATGATGAAAATTACATAGGATAATATGTTTAGTAAATGTTTATGGAACTTTCTCATATGAACAACTGGAACACTGTCCCCACTCAATACTCATCTGACTTGTAGTTATATTTATGCCAACAGGATAAACTTAGTGACTTAAAACAACACTAATTTATTCTCTTACAGTTCTGTAGATCAGAAATCTAGAATAAGTCTACACGGTGCTGTGTTCTTCCAGGAGGCACTAGTGGAAAATTTACTTCTTTGCCTTTTTCATCATCTAGAGATCACTTGGCCTCCTTGACTCTTGATCTATGTCTACGCCTTAGAGACAGCAGTGCAGCATCTCATCCTTTGTGACATCTGCTTTCATCCTCACATCTCTCTGTAACTCTATTCCTTTCCCCTCCTTCTGATAATGACCATTGTGATTAAAGCAGGCTTAACCAGATAATCCAGGATAATCTCCCCATTTCAAAATCATTAATTTATCACATTCTCAAAATCCTTTTTTTTCTATATAAGGTAACATATTTACAACTTCCAGAGATTATGACTTGGTTATCCGGTATGATCTAAATGTTTGCGTGCTCCAAAAAATCATTTTTTGAAATCCTAAACCCCAAAGTGATTGTATTGGAGGTGGGGTCTTTGGGAGGTAAATAGATCTTGAGGTTAGAGTTCTCATACATGGGATTAGCGCCCTCATGACAGTGGCATGAGAGATACTCTGCCCATTCCATCATGTGAAGACGTCCTGAAAAGGTGCCATTTATGAACCGGAAAGTGGGTTCTCATCAGACACTGAAACCAATAGCAGCTTGATCTTGGACTTCCGAGTCTGTGAAATTGTGAGAACTAAAATTGCTTATAAACTACCAAGTCTATTGTATTTTATATTATCATAGCCTGAATAGACCTAGATAGTCTATCGGGGAGCAATTATTCAGCCTACAAAATTATCTAGTTGCAAAAATTCACATTAAGATTCCAGAATTCACATTTCGTTAATGTAGGTTTATTTCTTTCTAAATATTTACCACAAAGTAAAAAAAATAAAAATCCTTTATATTTGTATAACTTGCTAATTTAATGATTGCGTTTTATTTGCTTTATCGAAATGATTGGTTGGTCATATTGGTCAAAACAACTAATACAGAGCTTTATGGCTTATCTGCATCTCCCTTACATAGTTGAGCTTCTGCTTATGTCATTTCAACCAGCAAGAACTCTGTCTCCACTACTACCAGACTCATGTGATTACTTCTTTCTTGAAAAGAAATTGTGAGATCCCATGTGCATTCCTTGTTAAAGATAGTCTATAGCAGATATATTTTCAAACGAAACCATAAAGACTTTAGTTTATCCTGACTTATACAAATAGCTTATTCTATATAAATAAAATATTCAGAAAATTACAGGTAACAAGCCTGCAGACTAACAAACTCTGAAATAAAATAGTCACTATACTTGTCTCTATTTTTAAAATATTACTTTCTTCTATTTCAGGAATTAGAACACTCTCCATATCCAGTTGTGTTTTTGCAATTCTCTATGCCTCATTATTCCTGAGAACTTTAAGACGATTGTTCTGTGATCAAATACAAAAGTACAAAATTTAACTAAAATGTTTTAAGCCTTGTAGATTGATTAATCCCAGGTAAATTTTAATTCTAGACCTTGCATGTTCTACAATAAAAAATAGCAATAATAACATATACTTTGATATACATTGTACTGACATATAATAATTAATATACATATAGTTAACATCCACCTTATGTATTAAATGAATTACTTTATATATACATTTAAAATATATATTACATAGACACATTTGTATAGTTAATATACTACTTACATGTAATAAAATAAAATATTTATAAATGCATATTACACACACACAATTTATTTTATAAATGCATTTATAAACATATATTTTATATTACATAATATATTTGCTATATATATGTATATATACATTTCATATTCTATTTGAGGGAAATTTTGTTGCAGACGTTGTACCAGAAATTAGTGAGACAATATCTATAGATTTGGGGGTTTTACTTTATATATAACTGTAAATATCTTTAGTTGCAAAGTAAGGTATAAGGCAATTTTGAAATATACATTTGCTTGTCTATATGTAAAACTATTTTTATAAACTATTAAGGAAGTGCATACACAAAAACATAATAAGATATTGTTGTCTTCTTTGGAGAACACAGTAAGAAATATAAGACATTTAACTATGTTTCAGAGTTAAAATTTAAGGGAAATTTAAATTTAGGACCTCACAAAAATATATATGTATGTAAAACAATAGGTCCCATATCAATTATTTAACACTTTTATTTTGTAAAATATAGTGTTTTCTTTCTAGACTAAAACCCCCAAAATAGATGGATAAAACATAATAAAATATTACTAAATGTAGAATGAAGATTCTTATTATAATACTAAAAAATGAAATGTATGCTTAGTTATTTGGTTACTATACAGCGCTATTTTAATTTCGAAAAGACAAAAATGGTTATTTTCAATCATTTTTTCATCATTTCATCATTTAGATATTTCATCATTTAAACATGATTAAGAAGTGATTCTCCAATGAGAAAAAGTCTGTGTAGTTATAAACTCTCACCATTAAAACATATTCGACGACTACTATCTACTAGACAACAATAGTCTCACATCTTCTTAAAGTTTTTGTAGTTCATATTTCACATTTAGTTTGAAGACAGTAATTTAACTAATATAGTTAGTATCCCTCTCTTACTTAATTCCATTGAATTCTAGAAATATATATTAAAAAGTCATTGGTAAATTCAAAAATCCACAATTGTGTAAACATACTAAAGAAAACCCAAATGGATACTTAAAGGATTGACCAGGTTGGTGCTTTTGTTTATTCTTTTAAATTTAAGTTTATTTTATGTAACTCAGGATAACCTCGGAAATACTTAGCTTGCAAGTGCAAGGGTTTGGGTCAAAGACACTGTATAAAGAAGTCAATAGAACTTCAGCTACTTCTCCAGGCCCTCCGTCATAGATGTGACATTCATTGCCAGTCTTCACGTAGACAGGGTTTGGAAAGTGAAAACTAAAACCACCTGGCCTTAATGCTGGTAAATATGCCTAACAAAAAATGATTGTAGTCTCCTATGGCTGTAGTCACAACAAACAAACACCAAGTCAAAACCACTTGAGTGGGTCATGTCAAAGTTGTTTATACTTGTACCATTGGTAAGACCCAGGTAAAGCTGTGTATTGTATTTGTCTCTCTCTTGGCGGCTTTCTTGACAACTCATTTTCTACGACAGTGTTCAGTTAAGATGCTGATTTTTTTTCAAAATAAATTTAGACTAGTAAACAATTGCCTTATTTCTCCTGTGTTTGGACTAAAATATTTGAACAGGAACTTAATCATTCAGCAGATGGGTTCAACAACTCTTATGCAACAAACGATTTGCAAAACTTAAGCTATATTGAATAAAATAAGATGTGGTTTCTAACTCCATAATTACCACAAAATAATTACTTTGCTTCAAACTGTTCTAAGTACAATGAAGGAAAATTACAAACTGTCGTGAGAAAGAATATGAAGAGTGAGCCAATATAATTCAAGGTACTGACTTGTGTTGAGTATTTGGGAAGGCTATTTGAGGGAGAAATATTTTAACTGAGACTTGAAGGGTAAGTAGGTTAGCTTTCTTAAATCTCAGCACTGGACAAACATAATTTGTTCTCTTCATGGATAAGCAAAGACAAAAATATCATAGGGCATAGTTCAAAGAAGGGAGCATTTGGAGGACGCAGAGGTAATATTCCTTATTATAATAAACACTTATTATAAAACACTTTTAACAAATATAAATACAAACTGTTCCCTCTGACTAACAAAAATTTTTATGAGATAGTTCATTTAGTTCATTTTCAATATGAGGAAAGTGATATTCAGCCGGTTTAAGTGACTTTTCAATGGTCACAAATTTTATGCTGCATGGATTTTAGAGCTGGTCATTGAATCCACTTTTGGGTAACTTTTGTGTCCACATTCTTGGACACAACACTGATAATTTATTACTCAACAAAGGGATACAAAATATATACAACAAGAATTCTAATAAAAAGCTAAAAATTAGAGGAGAAATACTAATAATAATAAAGTAGAAGAAGGACATTTCCTGGGTTAAAAAAAACTTAAATCTTTACTATGACAGGATTCGAGGATCACCAAGTCAAATGAATAAAAAAAGAGATACACATATATTTATCTCAATAATTTTTGTTGTAATTTCAAGAGTATAGAAAACTATCTTCTCTATTGAGGAAAAAAATGTTAAGTTGCCTATTGAATTAACTATCAGGAGAAAATAGCTTTATCCTCTGAGCAACAAGATACTGGAAAACAATAAAGTAATGTCTCCACGACAAAACCCTGCTCTTCTCAATTCAACATTACTGTCACCTAATGTTAAAGCCAGACACTTGGGAGTAAATATTCAGCAAAAAATGGAGGGTTTTTTTCTTTTCCTCTTTTTCTACTTCATCACTCATGTTGGTTTTTAGGTAATTCTGAATGCTTCAGAGGAATGATGGAAATGTCACCTAACTCTATCCCCTCGCCCACATTCTTACACTAACATCTGGTGTCGAGATGTACTGATGCTGGGCCTGGTGAGTTTGGAAAGGCTTCCTGTCCTTCCAAACACACTCCATGGGGTAAGGCACGAACCTCTGAGCCTGATATTTCCTCAAATAGACCCAGATGCTTCCATCAATTTTCCTTCACTGAGGTTTGGATGTGACAGGGCACAATGTGCCAAAAATACACTCAACTCCCCCGTTACTGTTTAATCCTAATTGCATCCTCTGTGATTGCCTGTCTTCTACTCTAGGATTCTGACCATGATTTCATTTTGGGGTACAGCCAGGGGTGAATAAATATTCTTGCCTCATCAAACATATTTCTGTACTCTACATTCTATGTTCTGAGCCTACCATTTGAGTGTCACCCGGCATTCATTCTTGCTTGATATTTAAAGAACAAAAATATCTAATCTTTTTTTTTCTTTCTTTCTAAGATACCTGAGATTTGGAATCAAAAGTCAGTTATTTCAAAGCTAGTACATCTGTTGAGGAAGTTAAATCTCTATTTCCTAATTTACTTCTGAGCAATGACTTCTACAGCCTGAACTGAAGTTGCTATTTCCCTGAAAAGTATATAATATCAAATAGGTGAGTTAAGAGATGCAAAATAACAAAGAAAAATAATAAACTCCTGAAATGTGAAAAATTGCTAAAGTTATTTGAACAAATATTTAATATACTTAGCATTTGATGCACATTCTATAAATCAGAATATATATTCCCAATTTAAAAATCTGTAAATGGACTATGTAAAAGAAGAAATATCAATGACTAATATACATAGTGAAATATTTGTAGTATCACTAATAATATGAATGAATAAAAATTATAGAACACTGGGGAAAATATTTATAACTAGCAGACTAGGAAAGCACAATAATTCAAAACGTATATACTTATAAACAATCACAAATTCACACCTATAAATATTTGGCATTTAGAGATTAAGATGCCTGAGATGTCATATTCATCTGTCTAAGTCATAATAGGCTGCTTATTGTAACCAGGACATGACCCTGGCATGCAGCCCAAAGAAATAATGGGGATTCATTTTTGCAATGGTTTTACTATATACTTTATTCCTCAGTAATCAGAGTCCGTAACATCGAATGATGTTGCAGTTACAGTAGTTAGTGGAGTGAAAAGTTGATTTAAGAACCTTTGTCTTTCTTGCTTGAAACTGGAAAAGCTATTTATTTAGGTGTGACTGACCAGTGAATAAGTTCAGGTCAAATGAGTGGCAGCCGCCTTCCAATTCTATAGAAACAAAAATATTGACTAAACCAAGAATTTCGGAATCATCAAAAATTGCTAGACACCATATCACTCTCAGGAACCTATATTGTGTTTACTTCTTGACTGTCTGTGAGAAGAGACATCAGTCCATCAGGGACTGCACAAACCTGGAAAGAAGAGGAGGTCCAAAAGACTGACAAAACCCATGGGGGTGAATTCATGCCTGGGACAAGAAAAGAGTTCTGTGCAGTGTGGACTGCTAATAGTAAGCTATTCTCGTTTAGTTAAGGATAATTAATTTTGTTTGAGACAAACACATGAAGAATGAAAGCCAGCACACATCATCTAGACTACAGTACTCTCCAGTAAAAATGTAATACAAATACATATATAATTCTAAGTTTTTAAATAGGCACATTAATTTTAAAAGAAACATTAAATGTAGTAATATATTTTATTTAGCTCAGTGTATCAAAATACAACTTCATCAGGCAATGTAAAAATATTAATTATATAGTATATATAATATTTATGTAGATTATTAAAGCATAGAACATATTTTACATGAACAATATATTTCAATTCACACATTAAATTTTCATCAGAAAAACCGATCTGTATTTAGAGCTGATGTGACATAAAGTTGAAAAATTAGATTCACATGCCATAGTTGTTTCAAACATACTCAAAGGTTTTGTATGAACTAAATTGATTATAAATATATCTCAAGTTACTTAATTAAATAATTAAACAATAAACTTTCAAAGATTTTATATCCTGGTTTTCCAATGCCAGGAAATTAACTAAGTAGCAACAAATAGTATGCAATCTTTAAATATGGCAAGAAAAAGTCCATGTCATAATGTAAAAATGCAGTTTATGAATATATATTTTAAATATAGTTGTTAATATAAATACATAGAGAAAAATGAATAGTTATATACCAATATAGTTAAAGAGGTAAAAATAGAGACATAGACATTGACACTGATGTGTCTGAAATATTGCATTTGGTAGTGTGTTGGTAAATATTTAACAAACTCTTCTCCCCAAAATAGTTCTGATTTGCAGCATTTGATGGTTTCCAGTTTTTGTTTTATAAATGCTCCTAGCATAACCAATGTTGTGGAAGCTACAAATATGACATCACTAAATGTGGGGAGTTGGGAAGAGATATGCAATAGCATATTATATTGTATTTCCAATATACAAGCTGAGTGCAATGGCATAGGCCTGTGGTCCCAGTTATGGGGTAGGTTGATGTAGGAGCATCACACAGGAATGATAGATGTAAATAACCTCAAACGCATAGATAATAGCAAGGCGTGGTAAAATAATTAGGAAGTGATGCATTTTGATTGTTTATTATTGTTGTTTTAGTAACATTTAATTTATACAATTACTTTTAATAATGCTGATATTTAACAACTGCCTCACAGAATTCCCTAGAATTTAACAAATGGGTACTGGGAGCTGGAAAGAACTGACTTCAGCACATCCCTTACAAATGCCTTCCAAATAAGGATGCTAACATCATGGAATGTGGCAGGAACCCAGGCAGAAGCTTATTAAAATTTGGCCTTCCCTTCCTCTGTATTGATTGTAGTTGTCACAAGAGAGAGGATGCCCAGTCAGCAACTATTCTCCCCTACCCCAGGACATTAAGGGTTGCTTTGTGACTGCTCTTTTCCACTTAGTTCCAAGTCGAAGTGCCTCTGTCCATATTACTAAGTGCCAGCTGGTTGCAGAAGATGATTGAGTCCCAAGCTATTAGGAGCCTAGATCCCTGAGTCACTTATGTGGGAAAAGTTGTCTGTTGACAAGCAGCCTGCATCAGACTCTCACAAAAGCTGTAAGTGAACTTCCATGTGCTAAATTCGGAAGTTTATTACAAAAGCTAGGGTTATCCTAAACAATACATATATACGTTTTAATTTTATATCTTCTATTTTTTCACAAGGAATGTTAATTTTATTAGCAAAAATAAATATCAAATATTTAAGGTAAATTTTATCACAAAAACATTACAGTGAAAGTCTTAGGTGTCAGACAAATGTAATGATACTGTGAGCTATTTTTCAAATAGTACTTAAATGGGTAGAAAAAAATCTACTCTTACCTGGGTATTATTTTTAGTCTCCAATTTTATTTATAAATTATATCCTAAATTTCCCCTTTGAGATGATAGAAACTGTTTTTACCCCATATAAAAAGAACTGCTATTTAAAAAATTCCATTTATTGAAATAACATATTAAACAACCTATATTTCCAAAAAATAAAATCTTTACTGTAAAAATATTTTGGTTTTCAATTTCCTTTCTGAGCACTGGTGTCAATGCTGCATGCGAGAGCGTGTGTTTAACAGATCTCAGTGCTGATGAGGTGCGAGCGATGCCACCATCTGCAGCTGTGGAAACACTCGCCCTGTGGGGCCTGCACTTGGCCTCAACACGTGAAAGCCTTTGAGGTCATCCTTAAAATATTATTTTATTTCCATTTTTAAGGCTAAATATAACATAATGGAAGTTTGGGATTCCAAATTGTCTTTGAAATAACTTGAAGCTGTGTTTAGGGGAAATGTATTCTCATCTTCCGGGCTTATCCCGCCTTAAAATACTGTGTACGACAGCAGTGAATGCAAAATTTCTGGTGAAACCTACCCTAGAGAGTGATGAAACGAAAAGGGTTAACCGGGTGTGGTGGGACACATCTGCAGTTTCAGCTACTTAGAAGGCTGAGGCGGAAGGATCACCTGAACCCAGCAGGTCAAGGCTGCGGTGGCCTTGAATGTGCCACTGCACTCCAGCCTGGGTGACAGAGTGAGACTCCTACACACAAAAAAATAATAATACAAATAAGATGCAAAAAAAGAAAAGCGGTTCATAAGAGATTATTGTTGTTAGTTTCTAATGCCTGTTGCCCCATATTTTATTATATAATGTTGTATTGTATCATACACTAATAATGATAAATAATAATATATTGTAATTCCTTAATTTAAGCATATTCAGAAACTTAAAATATATTTACACATCTTGGCCAAAGTACACAGTCATCGATAAATTGAAGTAATAAGGAATCATATAATTTTTTAATTTAAAAACATTTGAAATATCTGAAAAAGGCGAAATGAATTCAGCTTATGAACCCCTGAAAACTGTTTTATTTTCATAATTGTGTTCCTCTACTTGTACTAATTGTTCAGGCTTACTAATATTTATGGATATTAAGTTTTTACTTTGGGGCAGCCCCTTCAGTTTCTCCCCAAAGTGGGTGTTTCCCTGTCCTCTCAATAAACCCTGCTTTCTCAAAAAAAAAAAATAAGGCTTTACTTTAAAGAAAAAACTGGTGTTGAAATGAAATAGTTGGTAGTATGCCAAAACTATACACACACTATGGGTGATGGTATTCCTATAAAATCATAAATAATGAGGAATAAAAATAACTCATGGATTAACCTCCAATGATCGATTAATAACACATTAAGTGGAAACATAAGGGAACCTGGTTGACCAAATGGAAATTTAGTTAACTTTGACATATTATTTTATTACATAAATAAAAATTTGTATAATTAGAATGCAGAATATGGTGCCTTAGGGTTGTAAAGATTTTCAGCTATCACTTTTTCCAACTTATGATAAAATATACTTTATGCCTAATATACAATCTGAGTCATCTTAAATCAGTCGTAGAGCATACCAGTTAAAGTCATCAGTATAAAACCTCATTTTAAAACAGGAAAGAATTGGGGGGAAGAGTTCTTTTGTCTTTTTATTTACTTTCTAATGCAAATACTGTAAGTGAAATTTCTGATTCACTTTTAATACAAAAGATGAATTTGGACTCCATTTATTATTAATGTCATTTCAATGGCAGACACAAAGAAAGGAGTGTCAAAATGTAATTAATAAACTCTGGCGATTAATGTTTAAATACCTGAATCAAAATAAATCTGTAAATTTCTTTTATGATAAAAGGAATTAAATACCGAAATCTTGGGTTACACAAACAGTGAAGAGATTTTAATACCTCTGCTTTCCCTTATTATACCCATGACTAAACAAAATTGTAAAACACAAAGAGCATTGAAGTACTGCTAAACAAAAATACTGCTTATGAATTATACAGAATGGAAAAAGCCAAGTAGTAGGGTGTGGGTTTTTTTTTTGTTACTGCTGTCTTTTTTAAATTGAATGTTTAGTGAAGCATATACTAAAGATTAGTTTAAAGATCACTGAGAATGCAAAAGAAAATAGAATGACATCATAAAATTTGTGTAAAATGTTTTAAAGATCACATGAATATGACCTGCATTATGTAATATTTCCTGTAATCACAGCTGCTAATCTGTTCTAAAAAACTCAATATTTAGAGTAAAATGTTGACAGTCTATAGACAAGAGTAAGTACCTCAGCCCATGTTTCAGTATATCCTCTGTAAATGCTCATCTAAACTTATTTTTGTAAAAGAACCTATAAATATGACTGTAAGAGAGTGACTAAGAAGTCATCAAATTATATGTATACAATATTGATGTGCTAGATGTATCTTCAATTTCAAATATGTCAAAGGAAATAGATAAATAGAAGTAAAATGATAGAAATAAAATGGCACAAATGACTTACGTTTAACCATACAATAATTGTGAATGTGTATGTGTGTCAAGGGTTGAGTCTAGTAAAAATAACTTTTGTCTCAGTATTATAAATTCTCCTAGTTAATAGGTATGTTACACTGATTTTTAAAATTTAATAATACCAAATGTTTACCTTTGCAAAATTGAAGTAAAAATTTTAGCCTAATTTATTGTTTAACACAAGTAACCATTTCTTCCCACCTCATAAAATGATTGCAAGGGTAAATTGGTTTAGTTCCATAAGCAGTAAGTTATCATGAGAAGATAATGTTAGTATTATTTGAGTTTGCCCTGAATGACCACTGCAGACCCACTTTAAACAGGAACCTCAATGATCCTCAATGCCTGATTTTAATAAGCTCATATACTGAGACTCAGTATAAAATGATTTGGAGATAGACAAATAATGGATATTCCCTGCACCTAAGGAATATTTAATTTAGTTCAAGACATCTTGGCTGGAAAAGACAATTTACAAGTCAATCTTATGTCTCAAGTTTTTTCTCCAAAATAATCAATATGTCTTCTTGAGAGATGCGGCAAGCAAATTCTGGTTTCCTGGAGCAGAAGTCAATAGAGTCACAAACTGGTAGGGACCCTTAAGTGGTAGTTCTGATGAGTTTTTGGAGGTTGCGTGTGGGCCAGCCCAGGACTAAGAAACTCTTGGGGATCCCAGTCTTAGAGAGCCGCTACGCTTTTGTGGGCTTTCCCTGAAGTATCTAGCAAGGTTCTCATGGTGAAGATCCAAGAAAAATCCCCTTCTGATTCTGGCAAGGGAAAGGAAGAGTAAACATAGTAAAACCCAACCAGAGACTCTTTCATAAATTTTTCTACTCTCTGGGGTAAAGGATTTTACCAGAGCATAATTCTGTAATCTTATCCCAGCTAGAGGAAGGAAATTTCTTCCCACTATAGCCCCCTTCAGCCTTTCTGTATCAAATAAGAAGGGCATATTTTCAAAAACAAAAACCATAGTCAAGAGGGAACAAGGCTTCACAGAAATAAATTGGGAATGCTGCAGCTAGGAAAAGGAAAAGAGGGAAAGCTATACTACTATATGAGAAGCAGAAATACTTGTACAGGCTAGAATCCTGAGACACAAGCCCAGTAAAAGACTAAGAATTAATCAGAAATATATACAATGTTCCCCTGTCCCATATCCCACCACCCTCTGGATTAATAGCAATGGATTATAGCTAAAAGAATTGTAAGACACAGGCTCTCTCTGTGAAGCGATGCATAGGGAATCCTCCAAGCCCAGATAATACAAAAAAACAAGGACCCTAGAGGCATTCTAGACCTTGTCATCTACAGCCACAACAAACACTGAATACAGCCAAACATTTAGCCACATTAATATATACATCTGCACACAAAATGTCTGTTTACTTCAACACCTATTATTCACAACAACATGCCTGACTTTCAAAGAAGAAAGGTCAAGATATGCCAAAAGACAAAAACAAAACAAACAATAAAACTGTTTGAAAAACAAAACGATATCAAAATGAAAAACTCAGATATGACTCAGATGTTGGCAGATAGATCATTTAAAATAACTGTGAGGAATATGTTAAGGGTTCTAAAGGAAAAAGTAGACAAATGAACAATGCAAAACCAAATGGACAATGTATGAAGAACAATTTAAACACTAGTAATTAAAATAAATTGTTAACATTTTGAGAAAGCACAGAAACAGAAAGGAAGAATGCCTTTAATGTGATCATGAATAGACTTCAATGGTTGAGAAAAGAATCAGTAAATTTGAAAAGAGGTCAATGAAAACTTTCCAAAGTGAAATAAATTTATAACTTAAGTAACTGGATTACCAAAGGAGAAGAAATAGGGAATGGAGTGGAAGAAATACTTGAATTAAAAATGATTGGGAACATTCCAGAATTAATGACACACATCAAAATTCAGATCCAGGAAGATCAGAGAACAATAAGTAGGATAAATACTAATAAACTGCATCTAGGCATATTACATTACAATGAAAGAAACCCCAAAACAATAAGAATTTTAAAGGAAAAGAGGGAGGGAAGAAAGAAGAGAGAGAAAGAGTGAGAAACCCTATCTATAGAGGAACAAAAATAGTCATTACAGTGGATTTCTCATCAGAAACCAAGTAGGAAGCAAGTGGAGTGAGATTTTTAGTGTTTAAAGAAAAATAAAAATAAATGGTTTAATTCAAAATTCTATATCCAGTGAGATTTTCCTTCAAAAGTGAAGGATAAAGACTATCTCAAAGAAACAAAAATTGAGGGCATTCACTAGTAGCAGATACACTCTTTGTGTAGAAGAAAATGTTATAGGTCAAAAGTGGATCTTCATAAAGAAAGGAAGAATGTAGGAGAAGAAATAAATGAAGACAACATTATTTTTTTATTTTTAATCGATTGAAAAGATAGATCTTTGTATAAAGCGATAATTGTAACAATGTATTTGGAGGTTGTAATTTATGTATAAATAAAATTTAAAATAACAATCCTAGAGGGGAGGGATAGGGACATACTATGACAAGGTACATGCACTGTACGTGAAGCAACATAAAATTATTTCAAAGTGGACTTAATTTACTGTAAAATGTATATTGCGAAATATAGAGACACTGCTGAATGTATTGGGTTTTTTTTCTTTAAAGATGTGGGGTACAATTTAAAGATGTGGGGTACAAAAGCGATAGGTATACGAATGGTCATTGTACAGGTAAAGTCTGGGCCTTGCTTTGGTCCCCACGTTACCTGGTTTGAGATTAGACACACTTATGGATGAAATGTGCCTCCCCCACCTTCCTCCCCTGGCAGTTTCCCACTACTGCCAATTCCTTTCTTATGGTATTATGATAATTGTTCAGGGTCCACTCATGAGTGAGAACATGTGGTACTCAGTTCCTTGTTTATGTGATAGATCAGTGAGAATTATAGACTCTGAATCCATCCAAGTTGCTGCAAAGTTCATAATTTTGTTCTTCTTTAAAACTGTGTAATATTTCATCATGTATATGTACCACATTTTTAAAATCTGGTTTACATCCAATGCATAGCACCGTGGGTTCCATGTTTTTGCTATTGTGAATAATGCTGCAATAAAATATGCATGGGCAGGTATCTTTTTTGTAGAATGATTTGAGTTCCTCCAGATATATTTCCATACTTGGATCATCTGGAATGTCAATTTTTAGATCTTTTAGGAATTGCCACATTGTTTTCCACAGAAGTTGTGTTGGTTTACACTCCAACAACAGTGTAGACGTGTTCCTTTTTCCCCACATCCTCGCCAGCATCTGTTGGTTTTTGATGATGGCCATCCTGACTGGAGTTAGGTGGTAACTCAGTGGGATTTTAATTTGCATTTCTGTGATGATTACTGAGGCTGAGCATTTTTTCATGTATTTGTTAGCTAGTTGTATGTCTTCTTTTGAGAAATGTCTACTCATATCTTTTGCTCACTTTCTAATAGGGCTGTTTGCTTTCCTTTTGGCACATTTGAGTTCTTTGTAGATCCTAGATGTTAGGCCTTTTTCAGATATACAGTTGGTAAATCTTTTTCCCCCCATTCTGTGCCCTGTCTCCCTGCTCTACCAATGGTCTTTTTGGCTTTGCAGAAGCTTTTCAGTATGATGAGGCCTCACTTGTCAAATGATAATTAAAAGACAAAATTGAATGAAATGATACAAAATAGTCAAATACAACCAGAAAAAGCAGAGGAGATGGGGATGCATAGAGCCAATGCAATTAAAAAATAATTACCAACATTACAGATGCTAAGCCAACTGTATCAATAATCACTGTAAAGGTGAACACTCTGAAACTGCTAATGAAAAGACAGAGATTGTCTAAGTGGATTAAAAGCCAAAGCCAGTGTTAAGGACAGTCTCACAGGATCTGCTTTTCCTTCTTGTCCACGTCAGCAACATGAAAAGTGTGTGCTCTAACATTTCTGGTACTTCTCTGCAAAATCATTCACACATTATAAATTTCTTCCACTCACATAATTATCAGCTGTGAACATCATGATCTAATTTATCCAGAGCAATGTATATCCACTAATTCAGTGAACATTGTGTCATCTGCAAGTGTAAGGCATATAACCTCACTGTATTTTTCAAGTAATTAATGAACTGTTGGTATTTGACAGTGCCCAAAAATGCTCTTAGCACTTTTGGTGAGGGGGTATTGTCCATTACCAGACAATCAAAGATTACTATAGTCTAGTCCACATTGCCCTTCTTTGACCAAGAAAATATTAAGGAACATTCAGTCAATCTATGGAAACCTAAGCAAATTTTATGGGCTGCCACTGCCCAACTCCTGACATACCATTCAAGTCACCATAAATTGCTGCTAAAGGAACATCTAATAGTGTTGGCTCAAACACTTGACCATGATGCATATGAATTTGTTTGCCTTTTGTAAATATTATGAGATCTTTCCTATGACCCTGTAAGAAATATTAACTAAAGCTCAAAAATTGCATTTATACACATTCTTCAAGAGGTGGGATGGTACTCCTCAAGTCTGAAACAGACTTATTTAAGTAAGTTAGACAGGGTCTTCTCATCTAATTATATTTTGCTTCACAAATTTTATTTTGTTTATTTTTGAACCAATATTTTTTGAATGCAAGTGCCACAGTGAGCTAAAAGAAGAACCAGACCCTCATGGTTGAGAGTTTACCTCATGCCTTCTGCTACCTGTTCATAACCTTCATTCAGTTCTCCTCTCGTCCATTTTCTGCAAAGAGTTTTTAAATTCCCCCAACTAGTTCACAAGCTTGATCATTGATTGATAGATAGGTAATTTCTATTCATTGCATGTTATTGACATTTTTAACAACCAATGACAAAAATGTAATAATTTATTTGAAAATTGTTAATTTTCCTATAGAAGATAAGAAAATAGATGACATAAATGAAATTCATAAGAAACATTATGCCTAAAGCATAACTAAGTTTTTGAGATACAGACAAGATGCATAGGGATTGTGAATCATATACAATGATAATGAGCTAACATGTTCCTTGGGAGACATAGACATAATTCTTAAGAAGTGATAAAAATTGATAATAAGATGATAACCCATAAGACAGGCGAAAGAAGGAGATATCAAATGAACAAAAATGTTGAAGACAGACAAGAAGGAAAAGATGAAGGCATTGTCACGTCACCTCTAAGCTGACAGCAGTCACCTAGACTCCAGGGGGTTACACTCTTCAGAGACATTACATAGAGAGGGTGCCAAAACATATATACATATTTTAAGAAAGGGAAAAACAGTATTAAAGTTGTAATGCTCAAAAGATAAATACACATCACATCTGACTTCTGCAATTACAAGAGTGCTCACAGTGGTTACCATCAGCGTCCAGACACTTTTGATTAGGGCGAGCTACTGTGGGACTTGCTGCTGTGTGAGGCCTCCTGTATCTTCCCTTGGGCACATCACACATAGGACCATGCATCTCACACACTTATCACGAATGCATGCAATTGCTAGGCGCATTGGAGGTTCTGTTGCATACTCACGTCCCATTGTTATTGTACCTCCACAACGTTCTCTAATTTCAAATACTTCAAAATGTCTTGTGCAAGTCTCAGGGTTTAAATAAATATGCAAAACAAAGTCACATTCCTATACACCAACAATAAACAAACAGAAACCCAAATAAAAAGCACAATCCTATTCATGATAGCCACAAAAATCATGAAATACCTTGGCATCTTCCTAACCGGAGACGTAAAAGACCTTTACAATGAAAACTACAAAACACTGCTCAAAGAAGTCGAAGATGACACAAATAAATGGAAAAGTATTCCATGCTCCCCTATCAACATTGTTAAGATGTCCATCCTGCCTGAGACAGTGTGTACATATTTAATGCAATACCTATTAAATTACCAGCAACTTTCTTTTCAGACCTGGAAATGACAATACAGTAATTCATATGGAAACATAAACAACCACAAATAGCCAAACCAATGCTCAGCAAAAAGAAAGAAAGAAAGCAGGCAATATCACACTCCCAGACTTTAAACTTTTTTTTTTTTTTTTTTTTTGAGTCGGAGTCTCACTCTGTCGCCCAGACTGGAGCGCAGTGGCCGCTCCCGGCCACCGCAGCCTCGCCTCCTGGATTCTGGCGATCCTTCCACCTCAGCCTTCCGAGTAGCCGGAATTACAGGCGAGCGCTACCATGCCCGGCTGATTTTTTGATTTATTGTGGAGATGAGGTCTCGCTGCCCAGGCGGGTCTCGAACCCGCGGGTTCAGGCAATCCACTCACCTCAGCCTCCCAAAGGCACAGGATTACAGGCTGAGCCACTGAGCCCGGCCAGACTTTAAACTTTATTATAAAGCTACAATAATCAGAACAGCCTATTATTGGTACAAGAACAGGCATATAGACCAATGGAACAGGATACAGATTCTGGAAGCAAAACCTCAATTTCTCAACCACATGCAGAAGATTTAAACAAGACCCCTACCTATCTCCATACACAAAAATCAACTCTAAATGGATCAAAGACCTAAATGTAAAACCTCAAACTATAAGATACTTAGAAAATGCAGGAAACACCCTTACGGAAATTGTAACTGGCAACGAATTCCTGATCAAAACCCCAAGTGTCCATGCCATAAGATATAAGATAGACAAACGGGACCTCATCAAACTGACAAGCTTCTGCAAAGCCAAAAAACAAACAGACAAACAAACAAACATTGGTCTATATGCCAAGTGGGCAGGAGACAGCCCACAGTCTGGGAAAAATATTTGCCAACTGTATACCTGACAAAGACCTAGCATCTAAGATCTACAAGGAACCCAAACGTGCTGACAAGGAATAAAACAAACAGCTCTGTTTTAAAGTGAGCAAAAGATATGAATAGATACTTCTCAAAAGAAGTCATATTAGCAGCCAACAGATACATGAAAAACTGCTCAGCCTCACTCGTTAACAAAAAAATGCAAATAAAACCACGCTAAGATGCCACCTAACTCCAGTCAGGATGGCCATCATCAATAACTCAAAAACAACAGATGCTGGAGAGGATGCAGGGAAAAGGGAACCCTTCTACACTATTGGTATGAGTATAAACTAGTAAAACCTCTGTGGAAAACAGTGTAATGATTCCTAAGAGGTCTAAAAATTGACCTTTCATATGACCCCACAATTCCCCTACTGGGAATATACCCGGAGGAACTCAAATCACTCTATAAAAAAGATGCCTGCACATGCATATTTATTGCAACATTATTTACAATAGAAAATACATAAAACCAAACCTGCTGTCCATGGAAAGAGGACTAGATAAAAAAATGTGGTACATATACGTGATGGAACATTATGCAGACATAAAGAAGGACAAAATTTTGAACTTTGCAGCAACTTGGATGGACTTAGAATCTATAATACTGAATGATCTATTACATAAACAAAATATTGAGTATCACAAATTCTCACTCATAAGTGGAACTTGAACCATTATCATATTACTATAAGAAAGAGATTGGTAGTAGTTGGAAACTGCTGGCGGGGGTGTAGTTGGGACTGGCAATAGTGGGAAATTGCCAGGGGAGAGGGGTACAACTCATCAACATGGGTACCTGCATAATAAACATTTGTATACCTATCCCTGCGTTGCACACCACATCTTCAAAATAAAAAAAAAATTAAATATAAACAAAGAAACAAAAATAAAATGGCTTTGTGCTACTCGAACAACAATCATGGTTCCGCCATTTTCCTTGACTGTCCTGTCTGTTGCATGGTAACACTAGCATTCATTTGATTAATGCCAAATTTTGAGTGAATGTCATATTACACATTGCTACTGCAATTCAATTAAACTTCAAAGATAACACCTCTTAAAATGTGTATACATTTTTTGGCAGACCTGTATGGATAGTTCTGGCCACACATAAACTTCCCCAGAATATGCAGGTAAATCCTACAGTTTATTAGTAGCTAACAAGCAATGTACAGCTTTGGCTAGGCATGTCCCCTCTTCTCTCCTATAGAATAAGTGCATACAGTAAGCCTAAGAGTCTTGCCTGATGTAATGTTCTTCATGCTTTACTCCATTTGGAAACAATTAAATAAACCATGTGATTTGTGCAGATTCACTTGGTACCTGAGATTTGTTTTCCAATATCTGGGATGATTCACTTGGTAGTGTGTTTGGAGAGCACCATTGCATCAAAGTAGTTTTCTACACGTTAGCTATGAAATGATAACATCATATGTTATCTCACATTGGTAACCTCCTCATATGGCTGAAGTCCAAAGAAAGAGGTGACAGTTGTCAAAATAGTAAAGATGGCAACTACCTTGTAGGTTTGGTCCCTCTTTTGCTCTACATCACAGTATTTTATTGACCTTAATGGGAAGTTCAGTTAATGAGAGGTTATTAGAGAGTCATTGTAGTAGAGTGTAAATGAAAAACTGATTTTCAAAATATGATCATTGAATTAATGTATTTAATTGATACTTGTCTTATTCTTTTTCTTCTTTTTCTTTCTTTCTTTCTTTCTTTTTTTTTTTTTGAGTCAGAGTCTTACTCTGTTGCCCAGACTGGAGTGCAGTGGCACGATCATGGCTCTGACAGCCTCGACCTGCTGGATTCAGGCAATCGTCCTGCCTTGCCTTCCAAGTAGCTGGAACTACAGGTTTTCACCACCACACTTGGCTCAATTTTTAATTAATTATAGAGATGAGGTCTCACCAACTTGTCCAGGTTGGTCTTGAACCCCTGGGCTCAGGCAATCCTCTCATCTCAGTCTCCCAAAATGCTGGGATTACAGGTGTGAGCCACCGTGCCTGGCAATACTTGTCTTTTTTTCCCCAAATTAAGATAACTAGAATCATAAAATATTCAGCAAATAAAATAGGCATTCTAAATATGAACTATTACTCTAATTCTATATGTGACAGTTTGTCATATTTCCAATATACATATTTTAATAAAAAATACATGTTTGTTTCATAGTATATATTGACAAAGATAAAATTATACATTTCTTAATTACAACACTAACAACTTTTCCATTCATTACACATATTGTGAATTAATTTGAACTTTGAAGATGAAATAAATGCATATTAGTATGTTTCATAATAACAGCAGTGTAATTTAAAGCAGTGAACGCATAGCTCAGAAATGTGACATGTATTACAGTGAACACTTATTTAGGTGGAAACAATATTGAAATAGCAATATTGATGAACTAGGGCACTCTTGTATCATTTTTTTGTTTAAGAAAATTGTCCAGAGATGGAGCATTTCATAATATACTAAAAACACTAAGAAGAGTAAAATAATGAGTTATGTTTTTTCAATGTATGAATAATAAGATTTTTTTATATTAAGTTTAGATGTTACCAATTTATATAAAATCACTTCTATAATAGTAGATAGCAAAAATATTCAATAACTAACTCCTCAATTAAGTATCACAGAATTAAATTATTAAAAAGAAAATTTAATCTACTTTTCTCAAATATATGAAAGTGTTGACTTTACAAGATTTTAGAAAATAAAATCTTTTTTTTTTTTTTTTTTTTTTGAGTTGGAGTCTCACTCTGTCGCCCAGACTGGAGTGCAGTGGCCGCATTGTCAATTATTTTTCTTATAAGAAGCAACAATAAAAATAATCATCTAAGATAGAAATATAATTGTTCTGAGAGACTAGAACTAAGAAGTCAAAAGTGGTTTGTAAACAATTGAGAATTAAATTGTGATGCTCAGGTTCTTGGCTGGCTTTACACAGTGTATGCTAAATTTTCAAAAATCTGAAAAATTAAGTATTTCTTTTGTTAAATAACTTACTCTGTAGATAAGAATGTATGTCTCCCCAGTGAAAGCTATTTTTCTAATGAATTTCATGCAATATAAATTTTGAAGATACATTCTAGAGAAGGAAGAGCAAAATTTTACACTTTGAAAGTACAGTTACTTTTTAAAATGCTGCATCTAAAGTAAATTCCTAGGCAATGTGTGGGATTTGAGTTTCTGACTTGAACTCTAGAGAAAAAAAAAATATTGTCAGAGTTTAGCAGAGATAACCATTTCTTTCATCCACAATACAATTGAAACATTTAATTTTATGCAATGTACCGATTCTACCTTGACTACACAAAAGTATTTATTTATAAATATGTGTCACGGAATATCTTTGGGACCCCATGCTGATTGTATGATGGTTGCTATTAGGTTATTTTTTGTGCCCATCCTAGAAGCACTGTCTCTGATACCGATGATAGAAGAGAGGATTTTAGATTGTCCCAGTCCTAGTTCATATGCTCTGTTTTGTACGTCTGTTTGTAAAGCAGGACTTCCCAGTAGTATGCTGCAATCAACAGTAGTCCCTTCACTAAGAAATAACAAGCACCATTTCTCCATCAGCACAAATATAATTATACCATTGTTTCTGTCACAGTTATTTCAGATAGAACACTGAGAAGAATTGAAGGGTTGTGGAAATCAGGGCCCTCACAGAAAAAACAAGTTGAAGAACTGCAGGATAAAACAATGGAAAACAACATCTCATGATACTTGTAAAATTTAAATTTTATAATAAAGCAAAAATATAGTTTAAGATGTTTGTCATGCTGCAAAACATTTGCGTGATCTACTATTATTAGCCGCATTACCTATTAGCAATTATTTAAGAATTTCTCCCAGTCCAGATATCATCTACACACAAATTCTCTCTGTATTTCATTTTTTGAAAATATTTTAAAATTAGTTTATGATGCATGACTATTTTGTGGGGCACAGTGGCTCCATCTAGCAAACTGCTGATTCTGTTTATTTAAAGTTATGTTGTATAAAAATGGTGTGTGTAATGAAGATTTAAATGCTGCAAGAAATGTGTATGCCATTCAAAAGACATTACCAAGGACTCCTACTTGGTGCACTTATTCCTGATTGCACACACAGCACTTAATTTCTTCAGGAGAAATATGGACCTAATGGAAATCCTTTGACTGGACTGGGGAACATGTTTGTCAGCAGCATCCGTCTTAATAGATAAGTAATTCTACTTGCTCATTTCAGATCCAGATTTGCAAGGCACCTCATAATAATCATGATAAAGCCTCAAGACTCCTCAGAGAATGTGTTAGAGAGCTAGGAACTGACTCCATAGACAATTTGAATAGAAGGGTTTGTTTTCCCATCTAGTTGGCCAAAAATTAGATCACTCTGTTATCATGCTCTTATAGTCCATTAGGGATGGAAGCTCTGATTTCCTTGCATCCTTACTATTTATGCTTTCATAAGTTTGCCATTTAGAATAAAGCAACAGAAATCACAAACCCCTTGATGAATGCTATCTTCATTCAGCTCTCTGAGAAAATTCACTTTTTTTTGCCTTAGGCATTATTTTCAGATAAAATTAGCAAATTTCTCCCCTTCTCACTGTATTTGTATATAAAATATAAATGCATATATATTTAAAGCATTGCCTTTTTTCTTAGAATACATATTTATAGAGGTATATAAGTACTAAAAATAATTGCAATGGGATATTTAAGTAAAAATTACATTAGCTATTTCATATACAATTAAGTTCACAAACTCATCCTGGAAAAAGAGCTACATACCTCATTGCTGAATATCACTATGGTCTCCTTTGAAGTACTCTTCCTGGGGAGCTAAGCACTCACACCAGTGTCTAGTGCACCCTTCAAAGCAATTTTGGAATTCTTTTTCTGGAATGGCCATCAGAGCTGTCACCCTCGATGTCCTGAATGTCATCAAATATCTTCCCTCTGAATATTTCCTTTATCTCTGGGTAAAGAAGAAAGTCATTGGGGACCAGATCAAGTGAGTAGGGAGGGTGTTCCAATACAGTTATTTGTAAATTGCTGACAACGTAAGCGGATGGTGGCAAGCTCATGAACTTAAATGTCAGACCTCAACAAATAATGATGATATCTCTGATGGCCATTCCAGAAAAAGTGTTCCAAAATTGCTTTGACAGGTGGAGTAGGTGCTGGTGTCATTGCATAGCTTCCCAAGGAGGGTACTTCAAAGGTGACCATAGTGATATTCAGTAATGTGGTTAATGTAGCACATTTTCACAAACCTAATTGTCAGACTTTGTTTACCAAATAAATTCTGTATAAATTTAGGGAAATATATCTGAGAAAAAGTTTAAAATTTATGTTTTTTTCAAAGACCATATGAATAGAAGTTAACTCATAAAAATCATACACTAGTATCATAAATATGGAAATAAAAACAAGACAATTCTGTATGCCTATGTCAATAGAAAGATGTGTGAAGAAATATTAGTGTGAAAAGGTATCCGGAAGACACTGGTCAAGTTCGAAATAAACTGGTTTAGAAGAATACAAGTGAGGCTCTTAGTTTCCAGAAATACACAGGATTAAATAAAATATACAGGATTAAAGATTGGAGAAGATAGTAAAGAATTATGTCTAAGAAATTTCCAAGTTAGGTCACAGTTCCAGAACAGAAAGAAAATGTATGTGGTAATAAGGGAAAAATAAAATTCTGAGGGGGACATTTATTGCTTTAGATAAGAATTATTAATTTTACCATGCACCCTGGTTTACAGATAATGCTAATAAGCAATAAAGAAAATTCCAACAATGTAAGCAACCAATTTATTTGTTATCTTTGTCTTTAGTGCCAAATATTCTGTTCTTGTATGGTGAAATATAATCTAAATTATAAAAGATAACAATTAGTCTTGTAAAGAAATTAAGTGGTACATCACATTCATCCACAATCTTTCAAAACTAGGTCCCTAATAAATCTAAAGAAATTACTCTTGTGATCAAAAGAAGTGTATTTTCTGTCCATCATTAATGCCAGTCTTATATTTTTACTTACTAAAAATATTGAAAACACAAACACACAATTGTAGAACTAAAATATTAAACCGACTTTTAAATTACATTTTGTTCATTCTTCCTTCAGGTAAAATTATGTATAAACCAATATAAGTGAATTATATTTCTTCCCCTTTTTTTTTTTTTTTGAGTTGGAATCTCACTCTGTCGCCCAGACTGGAGTGCAGTGGCCGCTCCCGGCCACCACAGCCTCGACCCGCTGGGTTCCAGCGATCCTTCCGCCTCAGCCTTCCGAGTAGCCGGAATTACAGGCATGTGCTACCATGCCCAGCTGATTTTTTGATTTATTGTAGAGATGAGGTCTTGCTGCCCAGGTGGGTCTCGAACCCGTGGGCTCAGGCAATCCACTCACCTCAGCCACCCAAAGCACGGAATTACAGGCTGAGCCACCGAGCCCGGCTTCTTCCCCTTTTTAAAGTCTCAAGTATGAATCTGCTTGACTATAGTCATACATTGTTCATTTATATATTTTTATCTAGAATTAGTTTTGTATTAGTTTTGACAATATAAAATAAGAATTTTTCTAATTTCCCAGAATTTCAGTGGGTACAAAACATCATAGTTTTATCATAAAATTAGGTTTATTCTCTCCTAATTTCCACTAGTAGCTAAGAGTGCACTCATATGGGGTGCTTCAGATTCTTTCCCCTAAAACACCCCCACCCCTTAAGACTCAAAACAGATAGAGAACTTGGGAAATCCTCAGAGTCCCATTCTCAGCTTGGGCTGAATGGGCATTTCCTCAGGGCAACTCTTGCCAAGGAGAAATCCTACACTCACCATCACAACTGGCCTTCTTCCACAAGCACCACTTCCTGGCCAGAGGTCAATAGTACAGCTTGCCACATCAGATACAATACCTAAGCTTTGGGAAAGCCCTGATCCCAAACACCAGCTGACAACACGTTCCAAGTCACTCCAGACACTCAGGACATCGTAAGCCAGTGCAGGTACACAGCACTGGGCTGCCACAGTTAGCAATTGAGAAACTCATGATACCAAGACTATATGTAACCAAGCGAGTCCTATAGTGTCCACGTCAGTCCTTTGCCAAGCTCATATAGGAAGAAATAGTCTACCCAAATGGGAAGAAATCAGAAAAATATTCCTAAAATATGAAAAAACAGGGTACTCCAACACCACCAAAAAACTACAACTCTTCAGCAATAAACCCCAACAAAAATAAAATTTTTGAAATTCTGGACATATTCAAAAGGTTGATTATAAAAGTGATCAATGAACTTTAGGAGAAAATTGAAAACCAACCTAAAGAAATTTTAAAACTGTTTAGGAGATACATGGAACATTATCCAAAGAGGTAGACACACGCACACACACGCACACACACACACACACACACACACACACACACACACACACACAGGTTGAAATTCTGGAAATGAAAGAAGCATTTAGGGAAGTACAAAATGCAGTAGAAAGTTTTAACAGTGGACTAGTATTAGTAGAAGAAAGAATCTCAGAATTTAAAGACAAAGCTTTTGACCTAACCCAATCAGACAAAAATAAAGAAAAGAGAATCAAGAGAACAAAACAAAGTCTCCAAGAAATATAGGATCATGTAAAATGTTCAGAACTAAGAAGCATAGGTATTCCTATGGAAGAAGAGAAAGCAACAATTTTGGAAAACCTATTTCAGGAAATAATGGAGGAAAACATCCTTGACCTTGCCCCAAATCTAAACATCCAGATACAAGAAACCCAAAGAACTCCCAGAAGATTTATCACAAAAAGGTCATCCCCAAGGCATATAATCACCCATTTATGCAGAGTTAATGTGAAGGAAAGAAATTTAAGATAAATAAAACAAAAGCACCAAATAACTTACAACATTAAACCTATCACACTAACAACAGACTTCTCAGAAGAAACCCTACAAGCCAGAAGGGAATGGAGCCCTATCTTCAATCTCCTCAAACAGAATAATAGTCAGCCAAGGATTTTGTATCCCACAAAACTAAGTTTCATAAATGAAGGAGAGATGAAGTTCTTCATAGACAAGTAAACACAGGGAATTTGTCACCACTAAATCAGTTCTTACTTAATACTCAAAGAAGATCTAAATGTTGAAAGAAATGGTCAAAATATACCAGTAGAAAAACACTGGATATCATAAAGTTCATGGACCTTATGGAACACTAACACAACAAAAGACAAAAATAAAAACATAAAGCAATCAGATAACAACAGTATGATGAAGGGAATAGTACTTTACATATCATTATTAACACTGCATGTAAATGATCTTAATGCCATACCAAAAAGATATAGATCAGCAAATTGGACAAAAAAAATGCAATTCAATTACTGCTGCCTTCAAGAGAACCATTTAACTCACAAAGACCCCTATAGACTCAAGGTAAAGGGGTAGGAAAAAAATATTCCTTGCAAATGGATACCAAAAAGAAGCAGAAGTAACTATTTTCATATCAGATAAAGCAGGCTTTAAATTAACAGCAGGAAAAAAGAAAAAAGTGGCTGTCATAAAATGATAAAGAAATCAATCCAATGAGAAGACATAACAATTTTAAATATATACATGCCTAACACCAGAGCATCAAGACCTAGAAAGAGATGGACAACAATAAATAAAAATGGGAGACCTCAAGAGTCTACTGACAGCAATAGACAGATCATCAAAGCAGAAAATCAACAAAGAAATATTGGAGTTACACAGAACTTGAGAGGAAATGGGACTAACAGTCATCTATGGAATATTTCATTGCGAAACTATAGAATATACATTTTTCTCATCAGCACATGGAACATTGTCCAAGATAGACCCTATTATTGGCCACAAATCAAGTCTCAATAAGTTCAAAAATATCAAAATCATATCAAGCACCATCTGATACAACAATGAAATAAAACTAGAAATTAATTCCAAGAAGAACTCACAAAACCAAACAAAAACATGGAAGTTAAACAATTTGCTCCTGAATGATCCTTGGCTCAACAATAAAATCAAAATGGAAATTTAAAAATTCCTCAAAACAAATTACAACAATGAAACAAGTTTCAAAACCTCTGGGACACAGTCAAAGTTGTGCTCAGGGGGAAATGTATAATACTTAAGGCCTACATTGATAAGACTGAAAGATCACATATCAACAACTTTATGTCACACCTCAAGGAACTAGTAAACCCAAACCACCCAAACCCAAATCTAGCAAAAAAAAGAAATAATGAAGATCAAAGTAGAACTAAATGAAATTGAAATAAATACAAAGAATTGATGAAATAAAGAATTATTTCTTTGAAAAGATAAACAAAATTGATAGACTAGATTATATAAGAAAAAAAGAACACTCAATCAGAAATTAGAAATGAGATATTACAACGTATATAATGGAAATTCAAAAGATCACCCAAGTCTATTTTTAACACCTCTATGCAAAAAACTAGACTATCTAGAGGAAATGGATAAATTATTGGAAGCATACAGACCTCAACCTTGAACCAGGAAGAAATAGAAACCCTGAACAAATTAATAAGTAGTAATATTGAAACAGTAATTAGAAGTCTCTCAACAACAATAAAAACAAAAGTTCAGGACCTGATAGACTCACAGCTGAATTCTACCAGACTCTCAAAGAAGAACTGGTACCAACTTTACTGAAGCTATTCCATAAGATTGAAGAAAGGAAATCCTCCCTAACCTATTCTATGAGTCCAGTATCACTCATACTAAAGCCAGGAAAAGACAAAAAAAAGAAAAAGAAAAGAAAACTATAAGCCAATATCCCTTATGTACATAGATATATAGAAATCTTCAACAAAGTATTATCAAACTGAATTCAGCAGCCCATTAAAAAAAAATATGCCATGACCAAGTAGGTTATATTCCAGGGATGCAAGAGTGGTTGAACATACCCAAATCAATAAACATGATCCACTATTATTAAAAACAAATCATATGATCATTTCAATAGACTCAGAAAGAGCATTTCATAAAATCCAGCATGGCTTCATGATAAAAGACCCTCAGCAAAATAGGCACAGAGGGAACATTCCTCAAAACAGTAAAAGCTATCTATATATGACAAACCCACAGTCACTGTGATCCTGAATACAGAAAAGTTGAGCACATTCCTCCTCAGAATTGGAGAAAGGCAAGGATGTCCACTTTCATCACTACTAGTCAACATAGTACTTAAAGTCCTAGCCAGAGCAAGCAGACAAGAAAAATAAAGAATGTACATATTGGAAAGAATAAATCAAACTATCTCTGTATGCTGATGATATGATCTTACACCTAGAGATCACTGAACACTCCTCCAAAAGACTTCTGGACTTGATAAATGAACTTGGCAAAGTTTCAGGATACAAAATCAACACACACAAATTAGTACACTGCTATACACCATAGAGATCAAGCTGAGAATCAAATCAAGAACTCAATTCCACTTACAATAACAGTCATAGGAACATATTTTACCAAGAAAGTAAAAGATCTCTACAAGGAGCACTACAAAACTCTAACGAAAAAATTGCAGAGAGCTAAAATGGAAAAACATCCCAAGCTCATGAATTGAAAGAATCAATTTTGTTAAAATGACCATATTACCCAAAGTAATCTGTAGATTCAATACAATCCCTGTCAAACTACAAAAGTCATTTTTCACTGAATTAGAAAAAATAATCCTAAAATTCATATGAAACCAAAAAAGAACCAGAATAGCTAAAGCAATCCTAAGAAAAAAAGAACAAAGCTGGAAGCATCACATTACCTGAATTCAAATTATACTACATGGTTGAAGTAGCCCAAACAAAATGGTAATGATAAAAGATCAGACACATGAACCAACAAAACAGAATAGAGAAACCAGATAAACCCAAATACCTAAAACCAACTGATAAAGCAGATAAAAACATACACTGGGGAAAGGATACAATATTCAATGAATGGTGCTGGAAAAATTGGATAACTACATGCAGAAAAGTGAAACTTTTCTCACATATATAAAAATTAACTCAAGATGAATTAAAGACTTAAACCTCAAACTTGAAATCATAAAAATCCTAGAATTAATTGAAGTAAAAACCTTTTTGGACATGGATCTAGACAAAGAATTTATGATTAACACCCCAAAACAAATGCAACTAAAATAAAAATAAATAAGTAGGACTTAATTAAACTAAAAAGCTTCTGCACAGCAAAAGAAATAATTAAAAGAGCAAATAAGTAATAGTACAAATGTACTACAGAGTGAGAGAAGATATTCACAAACTATATATCTGACAAAGAACTAATATTCAGAATCCACAAAGAACACAAATATATTAGCAAGAAAAAGTCAAATAACCCCGTTAGAAAGTGAGCAAATGACATGAACAGACATCTCTCAAAAGAAAATACACAAATGGCCAACAAGCCTATGAAAAAATGTTCAGCATCACTTATCATTGGGGAAATGCAAATTAAAATTACAATGAGAGATCACCTTACACCAGTCAGAATGGCCATTATTAAAAACAAACAAACAAACAATAGATGTTTTGCATGGATGCAGAGTACAGGATGCACTGTATACTGTTGATAGGAAGGTAAATTAGTACAATCTCTATGAAAGTGATATGAAGATTACTCAAAGAATTAAAAGTAGATTTACCATTTGATCTAGCAATCTCACTACTAGCTATCTACCCTAAAGATCAAAGGACATTATATAACAAAGACACCTGCACCGGCATATTCATTGTAGCACAATTTGGAATTGCAAAGATGTGGAATCAACCTAAATGCCCATCAATAGATCAGTGATTAATAGAAAAATATACACCATGGAATACTGCACAGCCCTAAAATGAACTCATGTTCTTTCCAGCAAGATGAATGAAGCTGGAGATTATCATGCTAAAGTAACTGACTCAGAAACAGAAACACCAAACACCGCATGTTCTTACTCATATGTGGGAGTTAAATGGTCACAAAGATGCAATTAATAGACAAGTGGGGAAACCAATAAAGGGGCAGGAGGTAGACAGGTTAGGGTTTGGAAACTACCTATGGAGTGCAATGTCACTATCTGGGGAATGGGCTACCTGAGACCCTATTCCCACCATTACGTGGTATTTTTATGAACGAACATGCATGTATACCCTCTGAATTTAAAATGTTTATAAAATTGACAAATAATAATTGTATTCATGGGTTATAAAATGTAATGTTTTACCTATGTATACATTGTAGAAAAATTCAAACTAACTAATATGAAAAATGAGATTAGATTTACCAAGAATAATTTTTGCCCCATCCCGACATTTAGAGGTCTTCCTACTACTGGAAATGTGAGTGAATAAAGTAAGAATAATGGAGTATTTATAACTAACTTATGAAAAAGTTTTTCATAATATTGGATCTATTATAAAATATTTTTAAAATGCTGTGATTTAGCCTGTATTATAAATTGAAATACAAGAGAATTTTTTCTCCGAATTTGCATTTTTTGCTTAAATATATACACATATGAATTTGGTATATCCAAGCTATACCATTTAATCTTTATTTGTAACAAGCAGTTGATGACACAAATATATATATTGTTATTCTAAATTATTGAATTATTATTTCTGAAGTTCTTCTTGAAATGATTGTAATAACCTCAAGCAAGATTCCTATTTTGCCCACCACTCTATTAAACATTGACTCCACTAACAATTGTCAATAACAATAGAGATTACATTTGAATATAAATTGTCTGAAAAAATTTTAAATGTCAAAACATTTTACATGTTTTCTTTTAAATGATATTTTAATTATGTAAGTGCTATCTGCAGACACAAAAACATGTCAACCTGTAGACCAACCCTGTGGCAAATTGGCAGATCGAATATGAAGAGCACAAGAATATGTTTGACTTAAAATTTACAACACAGATTTAAAATATAAACCAAACATTGTGAATGTGATAGGCAGTATGTTTACTAAAAATTCCTCAATTCATTTTCCATGACTTACATTCAATAAGATCAACCCAAAAACATCCCTGCATTTACTTTTCTTCTTGAAAGGGTTATTTCATCAGTTTAAACATTTTAATGTTATTTATTTTTGTTTCAATTAGTTCAATTGCGTTATTTAGAGTTAACCTTTTCTTTCAGTTTAGGCAACTTCCTACCTTGAACCAATTATAAATGTATTCCTGTCCTCAGTTGGAATGTCGTTTATTATTAATGGAAGTCTTCAAAGTTATTTTCTTGCCAAACCTTGAAAAAAAAACATAGTAACACTTTTTATATGTAATTCAAAGTAGTAAAAATGGAATTTACATATGTGTTCCATAATCCAGACATTTCTTATGTAAATCTCAGTTGGTGACAGTATATATTACAAATTCTGATACAAACTTTATTGCCTTGCTAAAGATCAATATGGCATCGAGTCAAAGTCTTTCTGAAATTAAGATCTCTAACACTTCTTTGGTATTCCCTGATAGTGGGTTGTCATTCAACTGTACAATAAACTAGCAGGTTTTGTTTCTCAGTTAAAATGATTTTTGTCTAATTTTCTATGATCTTCTTTGAGCCTTCTAACTGATTTTTGTAAAACCACCCTTGAAATCAGTTTATATATATATATATATATATATTTTTTTTTTTTTTTTGAGTTGGAGTCTCACTCTGTCACCCAGACTGGAGTGCAGTGGCCGCTCCGGGTCACCGCAGCTTCGACCCGCTGAGCTCCGGCGATCCTTCCGCCTCAGCCTTCCAAGTAGTTGGAAGTTTATAGGCATGCGCTACCACGCCCGGCTGATTTTTTGATTTATTGTAAAGATGAGGTCTTGCTGCCCAGGCGGGTCTGGAACCCGCGGGCTCAGGCAATCCACTCACCTCAGCCTCCCAAAGGCGTGGGATGACAGGCTGAGCCACCGAGCCCAACTGAAATCAGTTTATATTTTAAAAATTGCCTTGTAAAGTTTACACATTTGAGGTATTATAGGGTATTTTTCACCTTTTCACTTTACATGGTCAAGTGTATGTAGCTCAATTCTAGAATATAAGAGCGCTCTGATGAGATATCCACATCCTATTAATCTTCTCTTATACATATGGTTATTTTATATAGTTAGGAGACTTCAAAAGATTTTTACAATGTCTAAATTTAAAGTGGCATTTATAACTTACATAATCAATTTTCCAGCATTGTACATGAGGCTTTTTTGTATGACTTCATAATTGCTGAAATCTACCAACTGTGTGTAAGATAGTAAAGATGAAGGTACATAGCTAATTTTTATGTTGGTCTCTGTGCTCATCTAGATAGCGGTAAGGCAGGACTTGAGTATGTTGTTGCTATGGTTATCTTCAGTACAACAGATGCTTCAAATTGCTCTTGTGCGCCTTGTTTTTTGATCTTGTATTCTATTCAGCAAGAGTGGTTCTCTAATGTCTGCTCTCTTTTTAGCTTTCCATCTTTCTTCTTGAATTTCCCCTTTTGTGCCACTTCCTAAAGAAAATTTGTGTCTTGCAGTTGTATTTGAAAGCTTTCGCCTCGATGCCTGTTAGCATGAAGGGTATGAAGAACCATCACATGCCTTGAGCTTTAGAATAAGCTTCAGTCATGCAGACACTATGAACCTGAGTCTCAAGTCATGCAGACACTGTGAACCTGTCTCAAGGAGTGGCCTTTTCAAAAAATCCTGTCCCCCTTCCAGGTGCAATGCTAGGTCTAGCAGGTATCCCTAGCCCCGCGGTTGCTGTTCTGTTTGTTTGTTGTCTTACTTTCCTCCCTGAGCCTCTGTCGGTTTCTACCAGTGAGTACTTGCAGGCATGATTTTGCTGCCTTTCCTCTTCAAATGTAAGGCTTTGTTTTATTGGGCGGTAAGTATTCTTGTCCTATAGGCGCATAAAAAATCATCACAGACTCAGTGGCTAAAACTGAAACAAGCAAAATATCATCTCACAGTTTTTGTAGGACAGAAGTCTGATCTGGTGTCTGCTGGTTTTCTGCTTAAGGTGTCATGAGGTTAAAATCAAGTTGGCCAGTCTGAGTTCTCAGCTGAAGGCTCTGTGGAAAAATCCAACTTCCCAGACTTACTTGCTGTTAATAGAAATCAGTTCCTTGTAGTTGTAGGACTGGGCTTCCCCATTCCTTGCTTGCTGTCATGCAGGCATAGTCTGCCTTCAGTGGTTGGAGGATACCCGTATTCTCACTGTATGATCCCCTTCATCTTCAAAGTCAGAGTGTCAAATCCTTTACACGCTACCAATTTCTCTGAACAGAGAAACTCTGCTTATGAAGAGTCTATGTGATTGGGTCAGAACTACCTGATTAATCTCCCTATATTAAGGTCAATCTTGCCACAAGTCATAACCTGACACCAGGAATAAAATCCATGTATACCATGTGGAAATTAAATTCTGGGGCTATTTTATAATTCTTCCTTGCTAGGGAAATAAACACGCTGGTCAGGGCAGAGTTTCAGCAGAGATTGCTGTTTCTTTCCTCCACCCAGTCTCCTGGATGGCGAATACTCCCCAGGTTTCTGCCACCATCATCACTGTGAGCTCTTGGTGGGTTTACTGGAGGAGATGTTTGTAAGAAGACCTAAAGGCCCCTGATCCCTGTGCTCCCCAGTGGCTGCACACTCACACCAAACCTTTAGGAATGTTTAATATATTTCTAACTGAATCTTACCAATTACATGGAATTTAGCAGTATTAATCTTAGTCCTCCCTTCCCCGCCAAAAAAAAAATTGTTCCCTTCTCCAGGCAGACACTCCCCTTTCTCCAAAATTTGGAATAGCTATTTACCCTAACACCTCAGTTCTCTAAAGGGCTAAGGAAAATTGTGAGTTTGCCGTTTTTCTTTCTCTTTTTTTATTATAAAGGCGGGCATTATTCTCTCTTCAACTCTGCATCTCTGAATTGAATTTGGCGTTACATGCTGGCTTTGACATATTTATACACAAAAGATTTCAATTATTATGTAGTGAAGTCTATTGATCGTTTTTAAATATGGTCTTTTTTTTTATCACTACTTTTCTCAAAAGGGTTTTCCACTCTCTAAGACTAAATACATATGTGTGATTGATTAAGCTTTTATTCTTCATTTTAAAATAAATGTGTGCAACTAAACATAAATTCAAAAGAATTTGATGAATTCTGCAATATTTTTTAGACGTTGTCCAGCTGAATTGCCAAGGGCTCTCAAGTACTTCCTGACTTGCCACCACTCCACTTGTCAACCCATCTCATAGACGTAGATGAAGACTTTGTTGTAGCCATACAAGCTTCCTATTTCCTAAATATAGTGTTTTTGGCTTCACTCCTAGGCTAAAGTTTATGAATAGCTCATACTATAAATTACTTTTCATCTCTTGGCTAATAAATAGCCATGCATTCCTTCAATACACAGTTCTTAGCTACAGGTGTTCTTCCATAGACTGTATATATAATTTATGTTTTTACATGCTTTTCTTTTCCTCCTTCTACCCCTCCTCTGGTTATTCCTCCTCTGTTATCTTTTGAATAGTATAAAGAGATTGGTAAAGTTTAGGAACATACCATCCAATGTTAGCACATTTATCATGCAATGCTGGGTATGTACTTTGATATCACCCAAATTTAGGCATCTCATCTATAAATGTTCAGAGGGTTTGTTATAATTTCACCAAAATTCCATAATCCCAAGCAGTGACAGGCTTCTCAAAAGCAGGTCTATTTTAATCATACTTTTGTTTTTGTTTTACATTGTGCTGAGCACATATAATAATCATAGTCTTAATTAAATAAATGTGTGTGCAATAAGCAGATTGCATCAACAATCTTCCTAGGATCATTCAATCTAGCAAAGCCTCTATCAAATGCTTTTTTGTGTACTGAATTTACTAGTGTCATAAAAAATTTGGTGGACATTTTGCACTTTGAAACATTTAAGGAAGACCAAGAGCCTTAGTCAGTTGTGCATCTAAAATGTAGTCATGGAATATAGGTTCAAATCTTTGTTTTTAACACTAGTACAGTATCTGCTGCAAGATTATGATGTAGAAACTCACTTCGTGCTGTTAAAAAAAGTATTTTCAAGATGAAACACTTAATACAATACAGAGAAAAAAATGATTCACCCTATCATTCAGTCCTACCTAGACTCACTAGAAAGAAAAACACATGAGGAAAGGTGAAAAAAATTTTCTTTAATGAATTCTTCTTCAAATCTTAGTTATATCCCTATTGTAATTGTTTTCTCTTTAATACATACCAAAGAGTGAGGTGAAAAATTTCAACATGTGACTGCAGTAAACATTGTTTGATTTCCAAATTGAAACACCAAGCTTTCAAAATCAAATATGGTCCATAATTCTCATGCGTTCCACTCCATCATCCTCTCGCTTATTGACTGATTGATTTTTCCCATCTTTAATTCAAAAAAGCCTGGAGCTTTGGTCAAATGCTCTATGGCTAAGACGTTTTCCGTGGCATGAGTGAGTTGCATCATTTCTAGGCGATCTTCCATTCTGCATGCCTCAGGCTTGTGGGACAGTTGAAGATGGATGAGGATGTCAGGTCACAGTAAGTTATACATTAATCCATACTCTCACTGTAGTGACAGTTAACTTTGTGTGGTAGGTGATGGGAAAGAAAGGTGATGTAAGTGTGTTATGCTTCCCAGCCTTTGCCATTTTTTACATTGCTTGCTAACTTCTCCTGAAATGATGAGAGGAAAGCTTACTAAAAACCCATTTCAGCCTGAAACATGCTCTATTCCACAGGCAGTCATTATTTCATTCTATGACATTTCCTTAGGCTTCAGATATATTTTTAATTCTACTAAATATTCAGGTAGACTCATGCTTCATCTATTTAAACTGAGATTTTTTTTGTCCATGAATCCAATGTGTTTCAGCCTATAAGCTACACAAAAACCTTAAAGGCAAATGGACTTATTTTGTTTTATTGCTTATTATATAATCTATTGCTCTTCTCTATCTTTATTGTACTTATATGAATTCTAATACAAAGTTAAATGCCATGGTGCTCGTTGAATTATATACTGCCAATCATTTTACAGTAGTGATATTGATTTAGTTTAATTTTTCCCCGTTTGTTCAATAAAATTCTATTTTTCTAAGATAGTTTTTATATTTAAATAGCTAAATACATTTATTTTATAATTAAATACCAAACACTGGCTGTTGCCTGAAGCAGAGAAACAATTTGAAATCTCCATGATCTTGATAATACTCATATTTCTACATAAAAGGCCATTATGAATATTTAATACATCAGTCAAGAGAATAAGTTAAGAACTGAGCATGGCTCTTTGTTATAAAACTTGAAATAAATCAGTAAAACATTTAAAATAAATACTGACAAAGCAAAACTGTTTATTTAAGCCAACAATAAATTATGGATCAAGACCTTTACACTGAGAATATTTGACCTCTTTAAATCCCCATCACACTTTTCAAGCATAAGCTTCTTTGTTTTATGTGACATATAAATGCAGCCCTAAACGTAGGCTGGTTGCAGTCATGTGAACCAATCACTGTGGCTAGATGGGTGGAATCATGTGACTGCCCAGTTCCACATTAGCTAACCCCAGCTTGTGTTGGGAGGCCTAGTCAGTTGCACCTAAGCAAATAGATCAGGCCTGGTTATTATAAAATACAAGTTGCTATCTGTAGTGGTCTGAATGGCAGTCCTCCAAAAGCTATGCCCACATTCCAGAATCTCTAAATGTGACCTTATTCAGAAAATAGATCTTACAGATTTAATTAAATTAGGATTGGGAGATGAGACCATACTGGATTATCCAAATTGACCCTAAATCCAATGACAAGTATCTTTTTAAGAGAACAAGAGAAGACATAGACATACAGAGAAAGATATGTGAAAATGGAAGAAGAAATTGAAATTATACACCAACAACCAAGAAGTTCCTGGAGACCCAGAAGTTGAAAAAAGGCAAGAAAAGATTCTCCCTAGAGCCTTCAAAGGAAGCATGGTTCTGCCCACCCTTGATTTCAGAGTTCAGGTCTCCCGAACTCTGAAAGACTGTAGTTCTGGTACTATAAGTCACCAAGTTTGTGGTAATTTTTAATGGCAATGTGTATCTAATACAATATCTCAAACAAACAAAAAACCACACAGAGTCAATAAGAACTTTACAATCATATTGTCTAACTCTTCCTGAAGTCCTTTTGGGATTCTGAATAAAACAGAGTTTAATAGAAAATAAAATTTGGAAAGAGTTGACATCAGCGTTAATTCAGAAATATGAAATTTCTCTCTACGTGTGCAGTAGTCTTTTTGTATTTAGAGTTTTATAACCTTTATTATGCATATTCTGTCTTGATTATTAAATGCTTTATTCGTTTCTATTTATAATCAGTCTCGGAAATTAGATCATTTTGGGATAATTATTTTGTCCCCAGACTCCACATTAGCTTTAATATTTACTTAAAGTCTCTGTTTACATCTCATCTTTGGAAATACTGAAATATAGAGGAATAAAGGAAGAAGATAATAAGCATTGTTATCGGCAGAAGCCATTATCCCAGAAACTTACTTATTTATCATCCAGGTTTGCTGTGCATCTGCTTTTGCTCTTGAATATGAAGAATCAAGCATCTTCTGTTTCCAACTAATATCTGCATCCCACTTAAAAAATAATAATTCCATTTTCTACCTCACTGCCAAGATCCCTCTACATTAGCTTGGGATGAAAAATTCAGGCTTTCCAAACTGGTAAACAAAATGACTATATGGTCTTGGACATTCATGGTTTGCTCATCATAAGCAGAAATGTCCTAGTACTTCATTCTATATGTAGCTCCCGTGTTATTTTTTAATGGAATTTCACTGCCAATTTATATGTATAAATTAAGTTGTAGTTATGCTTATTGTAGTTGTTATGACTGACAACCATGTTTATCAGCCATTTGGGACAGGATACTATTGGTTCAAAAAAATCCCATATTTTGCATATACTACCAGTAGCAACCCTTCTATTACTCTGACAACTAGCCAAGTCCTAACACCATTCCAAATGCCCTCTAGGAAAATAGTACTATTTCAGTTGAGAATTCCTGACATTAATTAAATATACCAATTTGGTTGACTAGTATCTTTGATTACTGTTCCTTTGACATTTTATCCTTGCCTCTAGGATTAATTTTCTTCTTCTTTGCAAATGATGACAGCAGTTTTTCAAATGAAAGAGCATGATGGTAAATTTCCTGAGTCTTTGTTTTTCACCAATGCCTTAATTTCACCCTTATGCTTTACTGAATATCAGAGTTGATTCTGAAGATTTATTTTCCTTCAGGATTTTTAGTGCTTTGCCTCACTGTCCTTACAAATTCAGTGTTGCCAATGAGAAATCAGATGCCAGAAATGTATGTATTTGTTTTTGCTTTCATTTCGGAATTTTACTGTTGTGTGTGTATGTGTGAATTTATTTTTAGAGTTGTGCATTTTGCAAAGCACTTAGTGGGAGTTTCTATATTTTAAAAAAATCTGCTTTTCTCTTAATACCTCTTAGGTGCTATTTCTTCTTTGATTTTCTTCTGAAACACCTATTAGACAACTGTAAGTCCTTCTGATTTGGTACTTTATGGATCTACTTTGCTTTTATAGATTCTCCCACATTTTGTGTTATGTTCTAGAAAATTATTGTTTCTTCAATATACTATTTAATAATATGCTCCTTTCTTATGCCTGGTCTGCTAGACAATCCATCTTATGGATTTTTATTTCAAAAATTTTAATTTTTTTGTACTAAAATTTAGGTTTTTTCTTACTTTCTTCTGTTTTTGAAATATCTGCATTTTCCAGATTCATTTTTGCTTTTATGGTTGAGCCTAGAACAACATGCAAGTTAGAGATGCTGGACTTTATACAGCAAAAAACATACATATAACTTTGGACACCTGAAAACCTTAACAATTAATAGCCTGCTGTTGACTAGAAACCTTACCAATAACATAAACTGTTGATTAACACATATTTCACATGTTCATGTATCATATGGCATATTTGTACACTAAAATAAGTTAGAAGAAATTGTTAAGGGAATCACAAACAAGAAAAAAAATGTATTTGATACTCAAGTAAAATGGATTATCATAAAGGTTTTCATCCTCATCATCTTTAAACTTAGAAGAGTGAGGAAGAGGAATCCGAGGGGTCGGTCTCACCATCTCAGGGGTGGCAGAAGAGGTGGAGGAGGTGGAAAAGGAAAGAGGACAAGCAGGTGTACTTTGTTTAAATTTACTGAAATACACTGCAATTTCTGTCTTTTTTTTTTCATTTCTCTAAACATGTTTCTATAGGGTACCAATTGTTTTTCCACCATTTGCTTTAGTTTCAGTGCCCATGTCTTGGGACGGTTTATCATAAAAGAAGTCAGAAGCAGTCCTGAATAATTGAAACCCTTCTGCCAGCTTGCCTCATGTCAATTTGTTTTTTGGCACTACTCCTACATCTTGTTCTTTGTCATCCAGTACTGCTTTGGAAACTCTCATCACTATCAGATTGTTTTCTGTTATTCCTCTTAAATTTCTCCAAGATCCACATCTTGAATTCCTTCACCCTCCCCACCCCTCACCTTTTTTTGCCACATCCACAATTCCTTTCGTGATTTCCTTGATTAGCTTTGTCATAAATCCTGTAAAGTCAGGCAAAACATCTGGATCGTTTTCTCCAGGAGGAATGTCTGGTTTGGGACTTAATGACTTTCATAACTTTTTCTATACAACAATGCTATCTTCAATGATGTAATCTTTTCAGATTTTTATAATGTCTCTATTAGGGTTCCCTTCTATAGTGCTAACAATTATTTTCATAGGGTACAATGTGTAATGAGCCATAAAGGTAATTATGATCTTCTGATAGAGAAACTGAATTAGAGGTTGTGTTTGGGGCAAATAGACCACTTCTGAGTAGCCCAGAAGGTTGTCCAATATCAAAAAATCTTTAAAAGGCAGTTCCTTACTATTAAAGTACTCTCTGACCTCCCAGGACAAAGCATTGATGAAATCAATTTTTAAAAAAAGGATTCTTGTTGCTCAGACCTTCCTGCTATACAATGAAAAGACTGGCAGCTGGTATTTGTCTTCTTCTTTTATGGCTCGAGGGTTAGCAGCTTTATGGATAAGCAACTTGATCACAAACCGAATTGTATTTTCACAAGACATTGAAGACAGCAAATCCCTTTCTGGCTTAATTCCTGCTTTTTGATTTTCTTCCTTACCAATAAATGTCTTTGTTGGCATTAATTTTTTCTAGAATAGAGCACTGTTGTCTACATCAAAAATCTGTTCAGATAAATATCTTTCCTCTTCAATGATTTTCTTAACGGCATTTGAGAACTCATCTGCTATCTCTCGGTTGTCAGAAGCTGCTTCTCCTGTTGTCTTCATATTTTTAAAGCCAAATCTCATTCTAAAATTATCAAACCATCCTTTGCTAGCATTAAATTCTCCAAAATTCTTCACCTTTAGATCCTTCACTATTCTTTTGCTCTCAGTTGTCATATAGTGACTTCATTTTCCCTCAAATCATAGTAGAGTCTAAGGTTCTGGCTTTTTAAGAAATCTTATATCCACATAAAAGATGCATTTTCAATATGAGTTGAAAAGGTATTTCACCAAAGTGTAAAGGTTTTGCACCTGCTAGTATAGGTGCAGTGATGACTTCACAAATTTTATTTTTCTTACAATTGTCATTTTTTTGGATTTCTTTATTTTGAAATGGCAGGCAACTACAGCTGCAGGCTTCAACCTTTGGTGCATATCAAGCAATTCAATTTTTCCCTATAATTCCATGACTTTTCTCTGCTTCTAAGGAGCACTTCCAGCTAGTGGCACTTCACGTGGATTTCATGGTGTCTTCAAATATTACTAAACACAATAAAAAATATCAAAGTTATAAGCAAGCACCACAAGACATACTTTTTTACTGTTATATGAAATTTACTAGAGACATGAACTGCTCTCATGGAGATGATTAACATCACACAGCATTTTAAGCAGATACGTGCAAAGCTTGAGCTCATCTCAGCAGCAATAAGAAGTGTCTGCAAAATTACTACATAGTACACATACATGATATTTAATTTGTGTAATTATGATCTACTACTGCATTTTTACATTTGTTTACCTTTCTCCTGCATGTGAATGGTGATGTGTACAATCTGTGTGTGTATGTATAAGTGCTGATAAATTTACTACAATTATAAAATAGACTAATATCTACATGTGTTTTATGCATTTATGACATAATTGTTCTATATTTCTAGGTTACACAGCTTATATATAAGCTTTTCAAACTGTCACAGATCTCTAAAAAATTTTCAATATATTTATTTTTTTAAAAACATCTTATTGGCAGTTATGGAAATCTGCCTGGCAAAGGGGGGGTATACCTCATCAACAAGCACACCTGAATAATGAACATTTATATACCTAGCCCTGAATGGTACCCTACATCTTTAAAATAAAGTAAAAAATAAAAGTCTTCACATAAGTGGATTGATGCAGTTCACATTCATGCTGTTCAAAGATCAATTGTATTTACTTTTTCCAGAATAACTGGTATTATTTATAGTATTCACTTCATATCTTATACTATATTAAAAAGCTTAGCTATAGCACCTATAAATCAAAATAAATTGTTTCCTCCTTTTTTTCTATCTGCCTCAATTTGTTATTAAAGCCAAAGTTCGTTTTTGTCAAATGATGTAAAACCTTGATAAGTGAAGAAGACTGTGTTGAAAATATCGGAGATTATATTTTCCAACACTTCATTCCAATGACCATAAATAAATAAGAAAATATTCTCAATGATCTTTATATGTGCACACATGTGAAATGCGATATTAGTAACCAACAGCCCGACTTATTTAAAGACAGTCATAAATTTTCTCAGTTCTATTATTTCTAGAGGAAATGACTTACTTAACTTTTGTGTATCTTTACTCCTGCAGAGAAGAAATATCTGTGTTCACTGCTGTATTCAGACTTATACAGATAAACATATACTAGGAAATATGTTATACATTTTCTACTGATGTAGTTTTAAAAATTGATGATTGGGTATCTACCCCTTTGTAAGGAGAGATACAGTTCACATATCTCTAGACACCTAACTCAACAGAAAACACCTTTATTGGTAGATATGAATAATATGATGTCAATTTTTACAAATCCACCATGATTTGATAATATTATTGAAGAGCTCGCATACTAAGCCTGAATGTGATATAGTTTCTATAATTGCTAATCTATGAGTTTTATTTAATTGCATATGACCAATTTTAGGCTTTGTATGTGGTCAATTATTTCCCTAATGCTATGAAAATAGTAATACATAGCCTAAAATGATAATATTCCACAAACATAAAGTAATTTAGAAAAATAATTGTGTTAACTATTGTAAAGGTTTTACTTTTAATTTCATTGCCTTAATTAGGTTGCAGGATGAAACATTTTAGTCACAAGGATATTTAGAGTAATCTATTTTATTATTAACTTTCAGAAGATAAATCAAAGTTCAAGAAGTGTTAGGTTATCCTAACCTTATCACATATATAGCATTTGAACTTCATTTTAACATACACAATTATTTCTAATGTCCTTTCAGCTGATCCATAAATTTTATATTTAAAAAAATCAGAACTGTGAAAAATTAAAAATTACTACTGTAATGCATTGAATATTGTCCTTGCAAAATTCATACCCACCTGGAACATCAGAATGTGGCTTTATTTGGAAATAGAGTCTTTGCACATATAATGAGTTAAGAATGTAAGAATAAAACATTCTGGATATAGAGTAGGTCCCAAACCAAATGACTTGTATCCAATAAGAAAAGCAGACAACACAAAGAGACACAGAAAAAGAGGAGATGTGAAGATGGGCCAAAGATCGGAGTGTACTTATATCCAAGGAAAGCCAAGGATTAACTACAATCGCCAGTAACTAAGACAGAAACACGAGACAGTTTTTCTCTCTAACTTTCAGAAAGGCTCTACCCTGCTGACAATGTAATTTTGACTTCTGACTTCCTGAACTGTTAGATAATACATTTCTTTTGTTTAAAGCCAGTGAGTTAGCAATGAGTTTCCTATGACAGCCATAGGAAAGTAATATAATCACATATGCTATGAAATTTATGACTATTTTAAATTTCCTAATCCCCAACTCTATTTCCTTCATTAATGCAATCATAGGCAGTTGTTTTATTGCCAGTTTTAGTGTCTAAGTAGTATTTTAAGTTATAATTGGCTTTATAATTTCAATATGATCTTCATTTGTAAATTTAGCCTAATATTATTTCTGTACCTCTGCTATTTGAAATCAGAAACGATGGGCAAATTAGCAACAATTGAAAGCCAATAGCTTGAAAGATACCATAGCTGGAAAGATAAGCATTTTACTTTTCAACTTTACATAGGAAAGAAGGCAGGCTGTATTATTTATTCATATGGTTGTTAATAATGGAAAGAAGATATTCTCTATTCTAATAGTTACACTGTATACACTATAAGGCCTTCAGTCATGCGTTCATTCAAATATTCACCAAATATTTATTAGTACCTCATATGTGCCAGGCACTGTGTTCAATGTTAGAAGCACAAAGATGATAGGTATTCACAAGAAAGTTTCCAGCATAGTGGAAAAAACGACATGGCAAGTGCATTAAGTTAGGAGATTTGGAGATGCCACGGAAAGTTGTAAAAGGATATCAAAGTCATTCTCAGAAGATCAAGAAAGTTAGTGGAGGATGGGATTTATAATTTGGGACCCAATGAATTAGTAGAAGGTAGGTTAGTAGAGACAAGAGGATTCACTGATGGAAAAATGTCCCTGGCAGAAGGGAATTACACGGGGAGCTAATTGCATGGGTTGGCTGGCTCAAAGAGCAGAAAGAGAACACTGAAGAACCTCGAAGTATTAACTACAGGAAAGCGCTACCAATCTTAGCGCTTGGGGAACAAAAGGAAAGAATTTAGCATTAGCAGAAGGTAGAACCTTCAAAGAAAGGATCGCAATGTGGGGAGATTCAGACGTCTGGGGAAGGGTCACTGTTAGGGATATGTTGGTTCTTCCAACAGCATGCAGTGAGGCTTGTTCTGGAGTTGGCAAACAAACAGGAGGCTGGAACAAACTGCCTAGGGTAAAATGTTGCTGCTGGGACAATACTAAGCAGAACAATCAGAAAGTAGAAAGACAATTTTTTCGCCTTCCCTCTTCCTGTGTTCAAATCTTCTATTGTGCTCTTTTATTGAAGCAACCCAATATTCAAGTTTAGAGTTTCAGCAGCAACATCACAGAACAGGTATAAAGGAGTAGATTTTAATATTGATAGGCAATAACTAACCTCTTGGTGCAGCATTATTACCAGAGCCCCGAGAATGCAGACACGAGGACGAGAAGGAGAGGATTTTATAGCCAAGAGACAGTGAAAAACTTGTTATTCACACTCCAGAGGTTGGGGGATCTTTGAAGATAGAAAAAGACTGGGTCAAAGCTTGCTCAATCTCATAGCAAAGACACCCACAGAGGAGGGGTCGAGGGGTAGGAAAACTTGCAGAATGGTGGGCTGAGCTGTGGGAGATGAGACATTGACCCAATTTCCTAGGCATACCAAACCAGGAGGGGTCTAAGGCCTTTAGAGTCCTACATAATGCCACTCCCAGAGCAAATATTAGAATCCTGGGAATCGAGAAGTTTCTACATATGTCTCTTTGAGGGCCCACAGATGTGTTAAGAAGGCCAGAGGAGCACCAAATCCTGAGATCTGGCAAAGAAACTCCTGTCTGACTGCAGAATCTGCTGCAGGTCTTTCAGACCATGAAATCCAGGTGTTGTACCAGCATGTTGCCCCAAATGCCACATTCTTTGAGTCATATCTCAGTCATCATGAGTCCAAAGGACAAACCACAGATACCACACAACAGGAGAGAATGGCAAAGATCTAAAAGACACTAGATGTACCTAAGGCTTCCTATTTGATCCACCAGGAGGTCAGTAAGTCTACACGTGAGATACCACACAGAGCAAAAATCTGAAGAAACAGGAACAAAACATTTACTAAAATAAACTGAGGCCTCCAATATAAAAAAATCTAAAGCAAAAATTACTAAGGTTTTTATAAATCAGGGCTCCATTTACATTTTATCAACTATCCCTATCCCCACCTTAAATGCACATCTTGAATAGCTGAGTAGGGCCTATGGGAGGATCAGTAAAGTGATGAATTATAATGAAGTTATGTTTACCTTGCACATCGTAATGCAAAGTGTGAGGTTTATTCGAAGGTGTGCCCGTATACATTAGGATTGAGAATTGATACACATTACTTCATTTCGTGAGTCAGAAAGTCTTGACTCCTGCCATGGAAACCACAGTGGAAGGAGAACTAGGAATTTTAATGATGGAATATTACACAGTCGTAAAAGAGGACAAAATCATGAACTTCGCAGCAACTCGGATGAACTTAGAGTCTAAAATACTGAGTGATCTATCACAGAAACAAAGAATTGAGTACCACACATTCTCACTCATAAGCAGACCTTGAACAATGATCATAATACTATAAGAAAGGGATTCCCAGTAGGAGGAAACTGCCAGGGGAGGGGGGTGGGATTGGCAATCATGGGAAACTGCCAGGGAAGGGGGGAACCTCATCAACAAGGTTACCTTCATAATGAACATTTGTATACCTACCCCTGAATTGTACTCCACATCTTTAAAATGAAAAACGAACAATAGAATAAGAATATGCTAGTTTAAGATCCTCAAGCTAGTATTCCTGTTATACACTTGTATATATAGCCCTCTTAAGGTATTTGGAAAAGTAGACTATATGAGAAGGGTTTGTAAATTTATGAGAAAAGTGCTTAAGCCAAAATTTTAAGTAAGACAAGATTGTTCAAACTCTCAGAAAAAGAGGAATAGCAAAGATGCCCGCATATTTTGAGTTAGATACGAGTATGGCTTCACACAGTCCAGAGAAAAGAAATAGGTCAAAAAAGAGTTGGCCCATAACATCAAATCTTACTGATAAAACAAGAAAGATGAGAGCTGAAAAGAGTCCATTTAATTTAGTGACAAAAGGGCCATTGTGAACCTACTGATATCTGTGTCCACCAGGTGATAAAAAAGAAGCCAGTCTAAAGTGGCCCCCAGAGTAGTGAGGTAGGTTGGCAGTGAAGAAATTAGATATGCTAGGAAAATCCTTCCTTTTCTCACTAAATGAAATGTTCACCTCACCATGAAATGACTATGATACATAATATAAATAACCATTATGAATGGTAGCAGTGATGTCAGGGCAGCTTCAAAGTTTCTGTGGCAAGGCATGTATACTCTCCTTTTACTATGAAATCAATAACAAAAAGTTCAACCATACTTCACAAACATACACATACAGTCCAAATCCAGAAAATGCTGGTATGAGTGAAGACATCAATAACAACAGTCAAATCTAAAAGTTTATAGAACATTCTTTATGTTAGAAACTGTCTTGGATCTAATACACAAATCTATTTAATTTTAACTAATCTTCACATGCTACCCAGTAGGTTTTTATGAGATTGATTTTTTAGGTTTAGACAAATGAGTTTTAGAAAGGTTGAGTAACAATCAGCCATATCTCCGTAGACAACTTTATTTAATAGAGTGGTTGTTAAGAAAAAAAAAATAATAATACTTATGAAATACCTTGCCCAGTGTCTGGCTTATACTAAGCATAGGGGAAAACTTTTTGTCTCTCTGAGTTCTGTCACTGTTCTTTTGCTTAAGATTGCTCTTCACCCTGAAAAAGACTTTTCCCGCATCTCTTGATCCTTCAAAGTAGTGTATAACGCAATGACCTTAGAATATATTTATTCATTTATTTGTTTGTTTGTTTGAGTTGAAGTCTCACTCTGTTCCCCAGGCTGGAGTGCAATGGCACGCTCAAAGCCACTGCAGCCTTGACCTGCTGGGCTCAGGAGGTCCTTCCATCTCTGCCTTCCAAGAGGCTGAAACTATAAGCATGCGCCATCACACCTGGCTAATTTTTTTTTTTATTTATTGTAGAGATAAGGTCTCATCAAGTTGCCCAGGCTGGTCTGGAACTCATGGACTCAAGCAATCCTATCATTGTGGCTTCCCAAAGTGCTGGGATTATAGGCGTGAGCCACCACGCCCGGCCTAGAATATTTTAGACTTCATTTGTTTTTCCTTTCATATACAATAATGTTGCTTTATACTTTAATTTTGCTATTTAGAAAACAGTTAGATTTTATCAGTATCCATTTATTCAGTTAATTATTTGTATGACTCTATATATCCTTATATATTTTTAAACACTAAGAAAAAAGCAAACTTTGTTTTTTTATTATTTTTTATTTCAATAACTTTGGGAGATATAAGCAGTATTGGGTCTGGGCTTTAAGTGTACCCACAAACCCACCTATGTACATTGTACCCAATAAGTAATTTTTTTTGTTTCTTGACCCTTTTCCACCACCTCTTCTAAGTCTCCAGTGTTCATTGTACCATTACCATTCTGTCACTTTGCATGGTCTCCCACTTAAAAATGAGAACATGTGGTGTCTGGTTTTCTGTTCCTGAGTTAGTTTGCTTAGCATGATATTCTCCAGCGCCATCTAAGTTGCTGCGAAAACATTATTTCATTCTTTTAGATAGTTGAACAGTATCACATTGTGCATGTATACCACATTTTCATGATCAACTGATTGGTTGAGGTGCATTTTGGTTGATTCCACCTCTTTGCAATTGTGAATTGTGTTGCAGTGAACATGTGGGTACAGGTGCCTTTTGAAAATATAATGACCTCTATTCCTCAGGGTAGATACCTAGTAGTGGGATTGTTGGAGTATATGATAGATTTACTTTCAGTTCCTTGGGTAATCTTCATACTGTTTTCTGTAGGGGTTGTACTAATTTACACCCCTACCAACAGTCTGCATTCACACCAGCATCTTTTATTTTATTTTTTTTAATAATGGCCATTAAGCATTTTTTCATAAGTTTGCTGGCCATTTGTATATCTTCTTTTGAGAAAAGTCTGTTTATGTTGTTTGTCCACTTTTTAATTGGGCTATTTACCTTCTTCTTGCTGATTTGTCTGAATTCTTTGTAGTGTCTTGATAGTAGTTCTTTGTCAGGAATATGGTCTGCAAATATCTTCTCCCATTCTCTAGGTGGAATATATTTTCTGTTGGTTATTTCTTTTGCTGTGCAGAAGCATTTTAGTTCAATTAAGTCCACTTGCTTTTGTTGCATTTGCTTTTGAGGTTTTAGCCATAAACCCTTTGCCTAGGCCAATATCCACAAGAGTTTTTCTGATGTTTTCTTCTAGGATTTGATGACTTCAGGTATGACATTTAAGGTTTGAATTCATTGTGAATTTTTTTTTCCTTTTTTTTTTGAGTTGGAGTCTCACTCTGTCACCCCAACCAGGAGCGGCCACTGCAGCCTCGACCTGCCGGGCTCCGGCGATCCTTCCACCTCAGCCTTCTAAGTAGCTGGAACTACAGGCACGCGCTACCACACCCGGCTAATTTTTTGATTTATTGTAGAGATGAGGTCTCACCAAGTTGCCCAGGCGGGTCTCAAACCCGCGGGCTTAGGTAATCCACTCACCTCAGACTCCCAAAGCATGGGATTACAGATTTTTTTTTCTTAATATGGGGAAAGATAATATCCAAACTGGAAAAGAAGAAATCAAACTATCTCTGTATGCTGACATTATGATCTTGTACCTAGGGAACCCTAAAGACTCCTCCAAAAGACTCCTATACTTGATAAATAAATTCAGTAAAGTTTCAGGATTCAAAATCAATACACACAAATCAGTAGCACTGCTATATACCAATAGCGACCAGACTGAAAATCAAATCAAGATCTCAATTTCATTTACAACAGCAGTCAAAAAGCCAAAATACCCTGGAATATATTTAACCAAGGAGGTGAAAGATCTCTACAAGGAAAGTTACAAAACTATGGTGAAAAAAATTTTGGAGGACACCACCAAATAGAGAAACATCCCATGCTCATGAATTGGAAGAATCAACATTGTTAAAATGACCATAATACTCAAAGTATTCTACAGATTCAGTGCAATCCCTATCACACTACCAATGTCATTTTCCACAGAACTAGATAAAACAATCCTGAAAATTCATATAGAACCAAAAAAAGAGCCAGAATAGCCAAAGCAATTCTAAGCTAAAAAAAACAAAAAAACAAAAACAAATCTAGAGCCATCACATTACCTGACTTCAAATTATATTATAAGCCTGTAGTAACCAAAACAGCATGATACTGGTACAAGAACAGACACATGGACCAATGGAACAGAATAAAGAATCCAGAAATAACCCCCAATACCTACTACAGCCAACTGATCTTTGACAAAACAGACAAACTATATACTGGGGAAAGGACACAACTGTCAACAAATGATACTAGGAATATTGGATAGCTATATGCAGAAAAATGCATATTTAAATTTTATTTACTTTTAATTCCTTCTTGGGTTTACTTGCATCATTTTCCTAGAAATAATTTTTGTAGAAATCTCATTACCAGGGACAATCTTTCCAGATGGTTTTGTTTTTATTCAGGACAACTCATAGTGGTTGAGAGAATGGACTCTGGAACTAGAGAGGCTTCAATACTCACTATGGCTAGTACTAACTGTAGCTTTGGACAAATTAGTGAGCCTTGTTTGCTCTGGTTTCCTTACCTAAAAATTTGTAGATAATTAAAGTAGCTACCTCACAGAGTCATTGTAAAAGTGTCTGATATTATATATGTATATACATATATCCAAGTGTTATTTTTATGATTAGATATAATTATAGAAGTTATTTATGAAGTATATTCATGTATCATTTACTTTTTATATATAGGAGTTACTTATGAATGATACATATTTAAATTATCTATAATCATAATTTTGGTTACCTGGAAATAGCTATTTTACCCTCTTTCTTGATGTATATTGCTTTTTAAGTAAAATGTTAGGTTCCTCATCATTTTATTTCAGTATGTTAACAATATCATTCTACTCTTCTTTGTTTTATATGTCACTTGAACTTCAGTGTCTTTGAAGGAAATCTTTTTTTCCCCTCAGTATAAATTATTAATTATTTGACTATGGTTTATTTAGTTTCACTAAAAATATATCTAGGGTTGTATTCATTTTTTTCTATAAATGTTTGAACTCACTACATTTTTTAAATCTGCAAATTGCTGTTTTTAATCAGTAAGGGAAATTCTCAGCCTTTTTCTCCTGAGACATAAACTCTCTCATTCTTCTGCTCCTCCTTCTGTATTTCTAAGACTCAAGTTTAAATGTTTGTGAACATTCTGTTGATTTTGCTCTTGCTTTTTAATTATTCTTTTATAGTCTTTCTTTTTCTCCTGTGATATTTTCTGGGCAGTGTATCTTGACCTGGCTTTTAGCTTACTAATTCTTTCTCTATCTGTATCTAATCTGATTTTAGAACAATGATTGATGTTTAAAAACTCATTATATTTTTAATTATCACATGATTTATTTGGTTCTTTTTTCAACCTGCTAAGTATTACTGTTGTTTGTTTGTTTTAAAATAATGATTGCTAAAAGATTTTACAGCTTGGTTCTTGTCATTATTCAAAAGCATAATTATTTTAAAATCTTTTGTGTCATAATTTTAGTATCTGAATTGTTTGCAGATTTTATTTCCTTCTTCTTTTCCTGATTTACATATATATGTAAATATATATATACATATATGTATAATCTCCAAACATTATTACCATTCACATTATATATATATATGTATGTGCGCGCACACACACACACACACACACACGTGTGTGTGCGCATATGTAAATGGTAATAATCCCTGGATACTTATTTTTGTTAACATTTGAGACCTATGTGGGGGTACATTCCTCAGGATAATATTTGCATTTCTTTTTCTTAAGTGTCTGCTCCCTTCTAGTTCAGAATAAATTCATGACTTACGTCATTTAAAAAATTTTTAATTTTTGTGATTTGGGGCTCTAAATTAAAGTCTGGGTTTTTTGTGTGTTTGCTTGCTTTTGGTTCTTTTGTGTTTTTTTGAGTTGTAGTCTCACTCTGTCACCCAGGCTGGAGTGCAATGGCATGCTCAGTCACCACAACCTAAACCTGCTGGGCTCAAGTGATCCTCCTACCTTAGCTTTCCAAGTAACTGGGACTATAGGTACACCACCATGCCCTGCTAAGTTTTTGATTTATTGTAGAGAAGTGGTCTCGCCAAGTTGCCCAGGCTGGTCTCGAACACCTGGGCTCAGGCAGTCCTCTTGCCTGGCCTCCCAAAGTACTGGGATTACAGGTGTGAGCCACTACACCCAGCCTAATCTTTATGGTTTTAATCTCAGTTTGCTCTTGCATCTTTCTGCTGCTTTAGCTTTAAGACAACTTTCTTTGTAACCTTTCACACTTTCAGCTTTTTAATTCTCATCCCAAAGACCACCTACTTTGGCTAGGCAACAGGATTTTCCTTGATTTTCCATAATGCATGAAACTTTCAAAACCAAGCACCAATATCCTCAAGGCCTGAAAAATTCCTCATAACTAAAGCAGCGATAGTGATTCTTGTGCTATTTAATTTTTCCAGAAAATTTATTTCAATATTATACCTTATCAATCTTTTAAAATATGTATCTTATATTATTCCTAGCATTTTCAGTTGTGTTTTGAAAGGTGGTTGTCTCAAATAACTCAAACTAATAAGTTTGCACAAATGAACTGGATTTTCTGGATTGTTTTTTCAATGAGTCCTTATTTTCCTTTCTTTTTTTTTTTTTTGTAATTTAAATACTCCTCTGTTTTATCAGCTATTTGCTTAGGTTTCATTTTCTTTATCAAACTTAGCTACAAGTGGGCAGAGACCAAGACTTTTTAAAATCTTTTGCCTTTTGTTTCAGGAAAATCATCCCTGAAACACAAGAGAAGCTCAAATTTTTGTTTAACATCCAAATGTTTGTTAGACATGAAAAAGTGTTCAGCCTCACTCATCATCAGAGAAATGCAAATCAAAACCACATTGAGATACCACCTAGCCCAAGTAAGAATGACCATCATTAATAAAACAAACCATAACAGATCCTGGTGAGGATGTGGAGAAAAAGGAATGCTTTTGCACTGCTGGTGGGAATGCAAACTAGTGCAACCTCTTTGGAAGACAGTGTGGCGATTTCTGAAAGAACTAAAAATTGACCCAGCAATTCCCCTATTGGAAATATAGCCGGAGGAACTCAAATCATTCTACAAAAAAGATGCCTGCACACTTATGTTTGTTGCAACATATTCACAATAGCAAAGACACGGAACCAACCATGTTACCCATCGAAGCTGAACTGGACAAAGAAAATGTGTATACACAATGGAATATTATGCAGCCATAAAGAATGACAAATATATGAACTTCCACAGCAACTTGGATGGATTTGGAGTCTATCATACTCAGTGACCTATCACAGAAACAAAGAACAGAGTACTATATGTTCTCACTCATAACCGGATCTTAAACAATTATAATACTATAAGAAAGCATTTGGCAGTAATGGGAAACTGTCAGGGGAGGGGGTTGGGATTGGCAGTTGAGGGAAACTGCTAGGGGAGGGAGGGGCATACCTCATCAACAAGGGTACCTGCATAATCAATGTTTGTATACCTGAATTGTATCCCATATCTTTATAATAATTAAAAAAAAGAATAGAAAACTAAAAAAAAATTAAATAAGTGTTGCTAGAATCTTCAGAAGTTATTACCTCAATATTACCATCATAATTTCAAATAATTTATTGGCATTTTCACTTTTAAAATTGTGCTGAAAGCCTAAGGCATAGTCTTTTCATTATCGTCAAAAGTGTTGTATATACTTAATCTTAAAGTAAATTTTTGTTTGTTGGAAACACTTAACAATAATCTGGAATGTAGTTTGGTGATAAGAGGCATGATCAAATTGCTAAATAACTAAATTCTTATTTTAAAAAAAGATTTGACCATGGAGTAACAATATGGACTTTAATTCCAAAATTGACTTAGACCAAAATCCTAAATTCCATAATCTCATGATAATACTCATTTAGATAAATAAATTCGAATAGACTTATTTAAATGACTCTTTTCCACTTGCATTTTTGCAGATTGATGCATCTGAGTAAACATTCCTATATTTTCATTTCATTATACTTGATGTCTAAATAAATGTGTGTTCAAAAACATCTGCCTCAAAGTCATGGAAACTTGAAATAGTAGTACATGTTAGTAAACTAGTTTTGAGTGCATATGTTCAATGTGTTAGTATCTTAATATTTTCTGCCTTCCACATTGCATAAGTGGCAAGCATAAATCTGTCATTTTGAGAATTTGAGATTTTTTTGTCTTATATTTAAGTTGAGGTGATCATGTAATAAATACATCAATAAATAATTCCAGTTACTGGTTTTGCCTGACAGCTTATATTTTCCATGCCCACATTCAAATTTTAATATGTTAATAATACTTGAGCTTATAAAGATTATTTAAGCATTCAGAAATTAATTTAAATAGATTGAATTAATTTTGAATTTGAGAGTGTGAGGTATTTGGATTTGATATGTCTATGTGGATATGGGTAAAAATGTGGATTATTTGGAAGATAGGCTGCTGTCTAACTGTGTTGTTAATTTCATTCCCCATTTTTGTGGAAGTAAAAGTACATCTCTGAGACCATAGACATTGGGGACCAACCTATGATGTTCAGAAATAGCATTAGCTTCTTCTACAGTTAAATTTATGCAGGAGATTAGAGCTACAGTACTTAGTTCACCTATCAACAGAGTTAAAGCATTACACTTATAATTAAGTGGATACGTTAGTAAATAAAATTTTATTTTTACTAATATATATCCTATATTTTATTAGCAGAACTATGAAAGACAAAAATTAAGAAAGAAAAATGCTTAATCACCGCATGTATAGAAGAATACTCAATGTTTTATATGCTGGATATGAAGAATGACATTTAAAAATTGATTCAAATTATACAATGTCATGTGAAAAAATTTGCATTTGCTATTAAGTTGGATCATCTTCATTTTTTCAGTTATGCTATTAGTTGGGGAGACTGTCCTCATTTTTCATTAAGCTATTTTTTGGTTTTTCAGGTTTCATGACTCTCCTCCTCCACCCCTTTCTTCCTTACCTCACTCCATTTTATAGAAAAGAGTGTATTAGTGTTTATTTGTTTCTGCAAACAATATGAATAGTGGAAGCTGCAGAAGAGCCAGGAAGCACTCAGTGAATTGCTGCTGCCTCCCATTATGTCTGGCTGATCTGATCTTTAATTGCTTGTCACAGCCACTGAGCCATGGAGCCAGCAGGGCTGCCACCTCCTGTTTGGTCAAGTTGTCACCTCCTATTAATCTGAACCCTGTTGTTTTTTCCATCGCCTCTACTTTCTCACTCTAGATGGAATGAAAGTCTATTATCTACGTGACATATGAGTGTATCAAAATTTGTATTTTGAAGAAAAAACAAAATAAAAAGACTTTTTTCATTTAAAGTGAATCTCTCACCAGGGCTGCATGGTACATTCGCCACTCTGCTGATTTTAAGGGCTTGTGTTTTTTTTTTTTTTTTTCTTTTCCACTACAACTCAAGTATTTTTACTGCACCACAGATCATCTGGTGAAATTTTGCAAACTGTAAACAAGAATAAAATAAAAACATATAACAATGCAGGGGAAATTCTGAGGTCAGTTTGATAATGGCCAAAAAGTCTTTGTTGAGTACTTGTTTCTACAAAGTATTAGGAAAAATAATAACTTAGGCAGAGCTTGCCGTTTTCAACATTACAATTCATTAGCTCAAGAGGCAGATATCATAACTCTTAATGTATTCTATGTGAATTTTTTTTAGCTACTGAACATCATATTAACACCCCCTTCCAGCTTCAGTAGAAGAGCTTATCAGTGAGTCAAGTTTGCTACAGTGAAGACCCAACCTTTCAGTTCCTTGGACCTGAGTGAAGACTGTAGTCTGAAAGAAACCACCACCACCATAAAAAATAATGATAGTCAGATAGATAGATGGATAGACAGATGATTGATAGATACATAGATGATAGATAGATGGATAGCTAGGTAGAAAGATAGGCAGATAGAAAGATAAAAAGATATGAATATAGACACAGGTATGTAATATGTGCATTCCTCCTCCATTTTGAAAACAGAAGATACTTTTTTGGGAGGTGTGTTTTGAGTGGAATCACCTGCTTTGAAGAAATAACTGAGAGGTAGTTTACCCTCTGCCTAAAGCAACAGAGAAATGATTTGAAGTGATCAATAAAAGATTTTAATTTACCACTTCATCAAATATAAATTCCATTGCGTAAGATTCTACTGCTATATAACAAGTATCCCCACATGCTGTGGCTCAAAACAACAAACATTTTTATTGTCTCAAAGCTTTTATGGGTCTGAAATCCAGAACAAGCTAGTTGGATACCCATTAAGAACCAATTTATGCCCCTCCAAACGTCATATACTGGGTTCTAGTCCATATTCTAAGCCCCAGTACTTTATAATGTGACTTTATTTGAGGATCAGACCCTTAAAGAGATGAATAAGGATAAATAAGACTATGGCTCAAAAAAATAAGGCTATTAGGGTGACATCTTAATCTAATATGGCCTTATAAAAAGATGAAGAGATACCAGAGGCATGTGTGCACAGAGGGACAGGTATGTGAAGAGGCAATAAGAAGGCTAACCACCCCACAAGTCACGAAGAGAGACCTCAGAAGAAACCAGCCCTGAAAACATCCTGATCTTGGGCTTTTAGACTTCAAAACTGCAAAAAAATAAATGTCTATGGTCTAAGGCACCTCATCTGTGATATTTTGTGTGGCATCTCTGTGATCTAATACAGTATTCCTTGTTCAGAGTCTTTCATGAGGTTGCCATCAAGCAGCTACTTGAGGATGTGGATTAATCTGAAGTCTCAACAGAGGTAAGGGAAGTAATCTGCCTCCAAAACCATTCATATGATTGTCAGTAAGTCTTGTACTTTGGCCAGTTGGCCCTCTGCACAGGGCTACCTCACATCAGAGCAGTTGCTTTCCACCAGGAAAGCAATCCAATGGAAAGAAAGAGAAAGCATCCACGTGGAACTCACAGACTTTTTATAATTGAATCTCAAATTCTATTCCATCCTCCAAAGGCCTACATACAAAGGCATGACTACCAGGATTCAGGGATTATAGGGATCTTGTTAAAGGCTGCCTATCCAATGGAAAGAAACACCATTATTTTATGTATCACCAATAAAGAAGAGCTACTACCAATGACTATAAGACATACACTCATTCCTGGAATGTTCTGGAAGAAAGACATGCAGGTCTGCTTGGGGTTTCTTTTTCCTCAGGTTATACCCTTTTAGTAGGGTAAGAGTAACAATGATCATTTTCACATACATCTCATGATATCACTTGACACAAAGGAAACTTACCAAATAGTAGCCATGAGGGTTGGTTTGTTTTTTGCCCCATTTTATAACTGTCATTTCTTCTCCATGCTTAAATACACCAATCAAATTGCCAAATCAGTCAGCCTGGTATCTAAGGAGATATTCAAACAGAAAGCAGGTGATTGCCTTCCCTTCTTGTTGTCATCTCCAGTCTCTACCGTTGACACGCTGAGTATCTCCCCCACCCACCTATTATTAGGCTTTGTTGAAGGTGTTGGATAGGAAGACAAGAAGAATTCCTATGGACACCACACTTCATTTATTAAGATCTTGGAAAGCCAACATCCCTGCTTTTCCCTCTCTGAGTTCAGAACCAAAAATAAATAAATAAATAAAGATTCATGAAGGGTCCAGAAAGAGAACTGTCATTATTGTGATGATCTGATAAAAAACATGTCTCAAGACCTAAAGTCAACAAAGATTGCTAACTCTCTAATTCTGGTTAGGCAACTTTAATCTCTTCCTCTCCAAACACACACATATATACCACACCTCAGTGAATTAACAACACAGTGAACACCAGATTAAAAAACTACTCTTTCTTCACCAAGTTTATCTAAAGTAAAATTAAGAAGGGCCATAGATAAGTTTCTTCTTCCATATTTGCTGTTAGGTAAATCAATGTTACTCTTCTTCCTCTGTAATAAAGTGAAAACTGGAGACAGAAGTCAAAAATGTGGGTAGTCTTCTTAAGCTTTTCACTCACTACCCACTGAAATCAACCATAAAGACTCTGCTAAACCAGCTATGTGCTACAATGATTCTCAGGTCAGGAGACTAATGATCCAAAAGGGAAATATCCCTTCTACCAGCAAGAACCATTCAAAGCAAAAACATACCAACCTACAAAAGACTATCACAGGTTGAATTCACATTCCCTGACCTCCTTTCAAGACCATGGAAACATAATCCAAGCTAAAAACTAACTCTAAGAGAAGTACTTGAACACGCCTGGATCACAGCAAATCCATTAAAACCATCTGGTAGAAAAAAAAATCAAATATTTAGCCAGTAAAAATCTTAAAATTCTTGCAAATGGAAAGATTTCTAAGACAGGGACTGAATAATAAGGAAGAAATAGACTACTGAGATTTGTTTTACTGGTGACTGCCTGGTTTCAATCTGGAGCACTATAGAATCTATCTATCTGTCTGTCTGTCTGTCTGTCTGTCTATCTAACTATCATCTATCATCTACCTATATCTATCTTTGTAGATCAACTATCATCTATCTTTCTATCTATCTTAACAAAAAGGCAATAACTCAGCCTGCCCTTTCAGAAAGCTCCAATTCAATAAACATAATGTTCTAAATTGATAATGGCCACAAGTATCATATTAACTGTATTGGCTTCATAATTCCCAGGCAAGCTTCTATTGCAGTTTCCCCCCTTCGCATGACCTGGAGTAATACATCCTTGTAGAAGACAAGCACAGAGTATGACTGTAGGAATAGCATTCACTTCACTCTGTCTTGATCAGTTAAAGAGCAGTTCAATAACCTTTAAAGTACCTGAGTGTGTGTGTAATTTATTGGGTGGCCAAGCGTGATAAAGCTGTCGAAATAAAGACAAGTCTGTCTTTTAAATGTTAAAATAAATACTTTTGTATAGGAATTAAGAAAATCCTTTTTCAATTTGACACCCTGCCATGGGTATGGGTATGGAATTAGCAGTGGTCTATTAGCATTTGCTCATGAAGCACTGAATTTGGACAGAGCAGGACTTTAATATACTCCAGGATCATACTTTGCCCAAAGATTGAATGTTTACTCTCTATTTTAATTTCTGTCCCAAATTATGCTCAATCTGTTTGTCCTGTATATTTCACCAGGATAGGCAAAATGATAATACAAAGATCAACTGATATAACACAGGAGGTACCAAAACAAAAATAAAGCTTAATTTTGCAAATTCTAAATAAGAAATTTTAGCTCTCCAGATTAGCTCATATTGCCTTTACAAGTCAAATTCCCAAAGAAGTTTGAAATTCTAATTTCAAAGCCCAAAGAATTTAAAAGTCAAATATCAGTCTCCACTTTCTTATCTTGCTCAATCTCCCTCAGAAATGTATAGTGACAGTCTGCATTCCCTCTTGGGCAATGACATTTCAGTTCTTTGTGTTACCATTCACTGCCATTGCCTTGTAGCCCTGTGATTCTTGTTAAACTCATGTCCCTGTAACCAAGAATCACCCTTATGTAAGAACTGAAGCCACTTTCAAGTTTCCTGAAAGCTGTTAACACTAAGGGCCTAGTGACGGCCAATAAACTAGCTTGAACTCTGCCAGAAAGCTCTGTCTGTATATAGTATTTCCTGTGGTCCTGGGGCCTATTTCCATCTGCTTCTGATTTTTCTTCTCCTATCAGAAAAGATAAGTTAGGTTTACGCTTTTTTTTATTTGTTCTTTTCCTTTTGTACTTCTAATACTGCCAGCACCATTTGTTTGATTTCAGTACCCAATAGTGTTACTCTCTTTTATTTGTTTCAGGCCCAAACCTTTCTTTTGCTGATGTATTCCTAGGCATTCCCCATAGTAAAATTTATGAAATTATGAATTTCATGGTTCCTGCCAATCTTTTACACCTTTTCCTACTGCTCGGGATAACTTTACTCTGTAGTAACTCCCTCAGACCACCTCCACTAGGCCTGAATTTCTAACTTCTGCTATCCTCAGAAAAGCTTTTGCTTTTATGAAATATGGACACAACATTTATCTCTCCATATTGACCCATGAACTTTCTCACCTTAAATATTGATAAAGTCGCATGCTATAAAATGCTGCAGGAAAGTACAATAAATACTCATTTTTTTGAAACTGAGCAATTTTTAGCATTTTGCTTCCTCCCTCCTTCCCGTCTTTCCTTTATTTCTTTCTTTCATGTACATGTTTGTTGTTTTTTAATGATGCATCTGAGACTAATTTGCATACACAATGACACACCTAAATCAATATATATCCCTTTAGGAATGAGGAACTTCTAAATATCCATATTTAAATGGTCACTTTTTGTACATCTAACATTTACTTTATACTATTATCTAACATGCAGATTATATTCAATGTTCTCCAGATGTCACGGTATTGTCTTTTAGAGTGGCTATTTGTTTTGTCAATCCAGGATCCATCAAGAATCATGTCTTGCATTTAACTGTCATATTTCTTTAGTCTCTTTTCATCTAGTAGATTTTCCTACCTTTTTTGTTTTTCTATGGAATAAATTTTTTTTCACCACTAGTTTTCTCATGAGTAACTACAATATACACACTTTGAGCAGAAATACTATTTAGGTAGCAACTTCCTTTTACAATAGCAAGAACCTGGAATCAACCATACTGTCATCAAAAGAGGACTGGATTTTAAAAATGTGGTACATATACATGATGGAATACTACACAGCCATAAAAAAGAACAAAATCATGAACTTCACAGCAACCTGGATGGAACTAGAGTCAATAATACTGAGTGACTTCTCACAGAAAAAAAGATCTGATTATCACATGTTCTCACTCATATAGCAGTCCTGGAACATCCATCGTAATACTATAAGAAAAGGACTGACAGTGGTGGGAAACTATGGGGGGGAGAGGAAGGGAGGTGGGATTAATGGTAGTCAATATCTGTCTGGGGATGGGGAGACACCCCTTATCAACAAGGGTGCCTGAACGAAGCATATTTGTATACCTAACCCTTGACTGTACCCCACAATATCAAAATAAAAAATATTGATATATAAATAAATAAATAAATAAATAAATAAAATGTATCTTCTTTTCCTGCCTTCCCTAGAAGTCGTAACCCCATAAATCTCTTACTCATGTTCTTAGGGGAACAGGCAACACTTGCACCCCCACCTACATGTCAATTTAAAACTATCCAATAATTCAGTTAGTGTTGTACTTAATCTTCCTGGTATTCCCCTGTGAAATTGACATATTTTTACCAATTTCTCAGTAAGCCCAAGTCTTCAAGAAACAACTCTAATTGCCACATGTGTCTTTAAAAAGGTACGTTTCAATAGATTCTAGGTTACCGTTTGGGGAACTTATTCCTGACTCTGTTCTGAGCTACACTGGATTATTAGGTCCTCAGTCATTTTTGCCAAGGTAGTGACAATCGAAATATCTCCTCGTGATTTAAATGCCCCTTTTGAAGCTGTTAGATGGGAGTGTATATTTTGATATCCAATCCTGTTACTATTACGATTCAATCTAGATTTACTTCTAAAAATCTCAGGTCTCCTGATATCTCTTCAACTTCTTTTTCATATTTTACTAAAAACCTGCTTAATCAATCTTGTGTGGTTTTCATTGTTGTTTATCTGAAACTGCTTACAAAGAAAAAATCTGAAAAATTAGGAATAAATGTCGATAACAAAGATATCGATAATGCCCCTTCCTGTCTATCTACTGGAAGGTAAGTACACCTGAGGAGCCATAGAAAGCAGATTCTGGGACAGGGATTTAGGAGCACAAAATGTACTGAGGACACAAGAGATGTGCCTGAGCCATAGGGAGCCCTAAGAATGAACCACACTGCAGCATTGTTCTCACCTGGAAGAAAAGGGGTGGATCATTTGAACCCCATATCAGTCCGTTCATCCTCTTTGTACAGGTCACTCCAAAAGCAAGAGGGAATGAGGTGCAGTAATAAGCTGATTCCAATTATCTGAGGGCAGTTCTTTGGAGACAGGGCAGCTGTGAATAAGCAGCAGCTAACTCTCACACAACTAAGGCCTGGGCCTGCTGACTTAGCTGATCAGGGCAGGGATCCCACTGCATCCACTGGATGGTTGTCAAACTTAATTTAAAAGTAAACCTTAGAGAGGAAGATCTTCTTAGAATGTGGAGAAAGTATCTCCTATTACATACACCTCAGCAGTTGAGCCTATTTGTCAATTCTGGGACAGTTAAACATATACTATTCTATCTCCGTGAGCATGCAAAATTTTATTTAATCTTCCTAAACAATGCTTTGATATAGTTAAGTCTGGCTTGTTTGTTTTGATTCCTAGTTTCTATTCTGTCTGCCTAGCCCCAGTCTTGGAGACAGGCTAAATTCAAGAGTCCCCTGTACTCCACAGACTATCTCCCCGAGGTAGCTCATTGATTCCATAGACAGTGCCCAGGTGATGTTTGTGACCCAGACCCTTTTGGAACTGCCTAGCTGATTTTGCTATAAGGCCTACTCCTCCGCCTTCTGTTCCTTTTTGAGGGATTCTTGGCATTCAGCTAATAAATTTTCATTTTCTCTAAGTTAACTGGATTCAATTTCTATTGCATATGAGGTCCAACGATTATGTTCACAGCCATCCTGGAAAATGTGCTACATACCTCATTGCTGAATATCACTACAGTCACCTTCAAAGTAATCCCCTTGGGAAGTTATGCACCCATGCCAGTGCCTAGTCCACCCATCAAAACAATTTTGGGACACTTCTTCTGGAATGGTCATCAGTGCTATCATCTCACAATTAATTTTACAAACTTGCTGCCATGGCTTATGTTGGCAGCACTGTACAAATAACTGTATTGGAACACCCTCCCTGCTTATCTGATCAGGCCCCCAATTACTTTTTTCTTTACCCAAAGATAAAGGAAATATTGAAACAAAGACACTTGATGACATTCAGGACATCAAGAATAATACGACAATGTCTCGGATAGCCACTCCAGAAAAAGTGTTCCAAAGTGTATTCGACGGGTGGACTAGTCACTGGCATCGGTGCATACCTTCTCAAAGAGAGCACTTCAAAGGTGACCATAGTGATATTCAGCAGTGAGATATTTAGCACTTTTTTCTTTTTAGTTTTTTTTTTTTTTTTTTTTTTTTTTAGGATGAGCTTGTGAACTTGATTGTCTTACCTTGTATAATAAAAATTTTCTCTTACATATAAGGATTTAAAGGTTCACATAATCTAAAGTTCCCCAAGTGATGTAGCTAGTAAACTTCTCAGCTGGAATTAGAGCTCAGGTATGTAGAATATTCAAGGCCAGTCCCTTATCACTATGTTATTGCTACTTTTATTTATTGTCAATGACAATGTGCAAACTATACAGTGATCCAAATTCTTTAAATACAGATATTTTACTAAAGAGAAAAACAAAAGTTTTTCTCACATGTGGGTAAGAACTTTAATAAACATTATTACAATTCAATTTAGAGTACCCGCCTTTCACAGTATCTCAAAAGTCCAGTGAGAAGGTCAAGGAAGAGGATTCTTTGCAAATAAGATGACCTGAGTGGACCTTTCTTGGGTTGAGTTGTCTGCATCCTGTACCCCTTTAGGGACAACATCTGTCTGGAAATAAATGTGAGAACATGTCATTGAGTGGGGAGTTGAGTTCTTTGAGGACCCCACTCAGGATGGGACCTAGTAAGACCAGTCAATTTTCTCTTTGCTCTGATGTAAGGGAAGATCTGGTTTTCAGGGGTTCTGACTTCTTACAGCCAGGGTTGTGAGTCAGGGACTATTCTTTTGCAAGACTCATCTTTATCTTCACAGGTAAATTAAAAGAAATACAGTAAAATTGATCATGAGATTTTTCAAATCCAAGTAATTTGATTGAAAACCCCACCTGTTGACAGAACCTTTTACATGTATCTCTTTCCCAAGCTGCTTCCTCTATGTACTACATTAAATGTAGCATATGTTATGCCCATATTTACACGTAAATCAATTAAAAGGACCATTTCCTTTGCCTAACAATCTGTCAGTGTTCATCTCATACTTCTGTTTCAACATTTCTTTCTTCAGAGATTAACAATTAACTCAGTATACTTTTATGTCACTGTTTTTACTTTACTTACAGTATCATTTCTTTTCCCACCAAAATTCGCATCCCATTTATCTGGCTGGGATATAGAGAACACAGAAATTTTTTTTCTAGATCTGAGGTATGCCATATCTTAGCCAAGAATTTATTTTAAATGATAAGTAAGTGGAGGAATCTGTTAAAAGCATTCAATAACTTTCTTCATTGAAGACAAGATTAGTTTGAAAAGCATCTTTTTTTGCAGAGTTTGCTATCACCTTTACCTCTTCAAAAGCTTTACTAAAAAAAGTCAAACAAACAAAGACAAAAAGAAAACAACAACAACAAAACAGCAAGCAATATAGATGTTTCTTCTCTGGAGTATTGAGCAGAAAGATTATCTTCTCTTCCTTGCTCCCAGACATGTCCCTTTGCAAGAAAGTATGCCTTCCAGGTTTTTGGATAAACACATGATGGTAAAAGCATAAAACAGGAGCACTAGAAGATAAAAAGTCTTGAAGATTTTTTAAGAGCAGTGGATACTCATGAACTTTAAAGATATTGTAGGAACAGAGTTGGTTGTAGAAGTTTAGAAAGGTAAATATGGAACAAATTATGAAATATACCATATGACATGCTGTGGAATTTAGACTTATTGTGCAGTAAGCCACTAAATATCTTTAGCATTGGAATGACAACATAGCTATATTTAGATTTCAGACAGATCACTCTCATGCCAGAGCATGAATTAGAAATACTGAGATAAGTCATTTGAAGTAACACAAAGAACGATGATGAGTCTTTACTAAGTAAGTGGCTATAGAAATGGAGATGAAGAGACCTAATTAAGAAAGTTTTTAAAGATAAAAACAAACCAGAAAAAAATGAACTGGTCTTACTAGGTCCCTTCCTATATGGGGTCCTCACAGAACTCTTCGTGACTCCTCTTTCCTAAGCATCCTTGGGAAAGGAGAACTGCTTAGCTCCCCACTCTATGATCAGTTTTGTATGAAGAAAAAAGGAGGAAAATGTGCTAAGCCTGTTTTATTATTCTTAAAAAGTATATTAAACTAAAACTCCTTATTGCCCCTTGATGTTGACTGAGTATTTTCACAAAACTTCAGTCCATTTGATAATTACTTGCTCCCTAAGGACTGGGACAGTCCCTCCTGCTGATTCAAAGATTCTACAGACTTAATTTACAAACAAAAAACAAAGAACAATGTAATTAAAAATTCAAGTACAGGGTCCTTCTCCTCCTGGAGCTTTATAATGATGATTGAAGTTACACATTCTAGTTAAAGGGACAGATAATAATGAGGGGTGTTTCCAGGTATATGTAAAATATGTAATTTTCTTGACTCTCTAACCCTCTGTCTTTCTATAATTTCTATTTCTGAGTCTACATAATACCTATCTGTAAACGAAATCTCCTAAAACCTGGCACCAACCCTATTTTTAAGTTTAGCTCAGTAACTTAAGGAGTTAAAATTAAATAGACTATCTTTGGTCCCTAAATGAACATGTGTGCTGGTCCAGTCACTGGGTATGTACCTTGCTTTCTCAAATCTAATTCTTATATTGCATTCTTAGCGACTGGATTCCTGAACTGATTACCCTGGGATCTTTGGGCCAAACTGCAAAGTTCCCAAGCTTATTCAGTATTAGAATGTACCTGATCTTACCATTCCCACCGGGAATGAATGAGAGTTTCTCCTGTGTATGAAGTTTTCAAATGCCAATGTTTCGAGCACTTGCTTCTAATCCGTGCTGAAATTAGTTGTTTGTCTTAATTGTAGATTTTTTTACTGTAGGTCCAAGATACGAATCTACCTTAAATTATGTATTGCTGTACTCTGGATCCCATACCCCAGCCTTCTCAGAACCACCATCTATCGTCCACCAGTAGTACCCACTGAACTTCCTGCTTGTTTACTGTGATCTCCACCAATGATCTACCCCAGACAGCCATGTTTTTGCTTATAAATACCTAAGAGGCCCTTCTTCTCAGCCTGTATCACCTCCACATCTGATTTTCCTTGACCTAGCCTATCATACCAGTGTCAGGCAAGCCACTCTCAATGGACTCAACATTGTGTGTATAAAAGTTTCTGACTGCTCTACTCTATTTAGATCAGCATTCAAATTCATTTAGCATTATCTTTTGTGTTTAGTTTTGCAATAAAATTACCTGGGCACACCAATAAGAAAATAAAAATGGTTAGGGTCAAAAACACAATTTCTTTGTCATGCAAAAATGAATATATTTTTCTGAGGTCCCATTTAAAAAAAAATTTCCCTTGTCCGATTTTTACTGGAAAGGAGGCCAGAGAAGAATCTATTTTACATGTTGTTGTTGTTTCCATTATCTCTACCTTCTACCAAGATAAGTATCATAACAATACTCTGTCAAGTATTAAACATTCTGCTAAAAGATAGAATAAAAGGATTTTTTTTAAAAGTCATACAACTCCAAGGACAAAGAGAATAGGAGAGAAAACTACTGCTACAAAATTTTTATGAGTAACTTAGTGAGCTAGAGGAAGCTAAACCTAAGTTATACTTAGCTGTAGGCCAGAATTCTCAGAAAAATTTAGAAAGAAGCCAATTCACCCCATGGAATATGAGAATCACTCGAGAATTGGAGGCACCAGGTCGCTTTGGAGTTTCTCAAAGGTCTGGAAAGAGAAGACTCAATTTAAAAAATGCATAAAGAAAAGAGTCAAGTCACAATTTTTTGTTTGTTTGTTTCTTGTTTTTTTGTTTTATTTGTTTGTTTTTTTCCCCAAGTTACTGAGCCAGGCAGATACTCCTCCCACGCCAAGGCAGAGAACTGGACATTTAAAATCAAACAAGCAAGCTAACTAAGAAGGAAACAAGCAAGAAAACTGAAGAATCTGACTAGGACACCAGACACAGCTGATGTCCATCACATAGTACTGAGATAAACAAAATGAAGTGAAAATCTTCATGCTGAATTGTGAGATCTCCAACTGTCAGCTTTTGGCTCCGGTGGATGTCTCTGCTAATTTTTAATCAATATCCATTCTCTTTTTCTTCCTTTTGGTAATAGAAGCTCTTACTGCTCTAAATTTTATCTGAATATAGGGTCACCCAGAGAATCATTACTTCTCAAAGTTTCCATTGCAGCTGCTTAAAGCCATGTGATTCTATTTTGTGAATGGGATACAAGTAGACATGATGAGTACAACTTGGATGTCACATTTTTATGAGACAGCTGCTTACTCTACACTCTCCTTCCTTCCTCTGTTTGAGAACTAGGAAGAGTTAATGGAGCAGGGATTTCTACCTGCCGTGTACTACCTGCTAACCTTGAGTCTGTTTCATGAAAAAGACTCAATTTCCATCTCGCTAGATATATTGCATTCTTGTTTGTTCTATATTTTTAAAATTAACCAATAGTTTAAGAAATAATTAATTACCGGGAACAGATTTAAATTTTACTCTGGTGAAGCTGATATGCCAAATAAACATGGCATGCGGATGCCAATTGTCAAAGGCATTTAAAAAAATACCTCTATCTGATCACTGAAGTGAAGAAGACATCAGTCTGTCCAAGAATACAGTAAAATATTTAGTGCTTAACCTTAAATATGAAAACACAGGTAATAATTTGTAGACATTTAAGGAAATCCTCTAACCAGAAAGACAGAGACATAGGTACACAAAACAGAGAAACTAAGGAACTGAGAAGAAACAGAAAATGAAAGAAGACCAAGAAATTTCAAAAATCTGTAACTGTCATCTTTAAAAGGTAAGAACATATATTGATCCATAAAGTAAGAGTCCTGCAGAAGGTCACATTTATGGGGAAAAAAATCTTAAAAGTTTAACATATGATAAAGTTTTTTTTTAAAGTCAGTAACATAATTAATAAAAGTGAGATAATTTTCACAGTAGTAGGACAAAATAGGAGAAAAAAGCATAGAAAATGTCAAGAGCATCCCAGGAAGCCTAACATCTAATTAATAAGAATTATAGACAATACTAAGTAAGGAAATAAAGATGAAGAAAAAATGAAGAATAAGGAGAAAAACTTTAAGCAAAAAATTTTAAATATCCCACTAAAGAAACGAGCAAAAATGAAAATGCCATGGTGCTCTACAGGATGAAAAATGACCAAAACAATGTTTTATCTTCACAAAATTTCAGAATTGTTGGGATAAAAAAATATTTTTAAATTACCAAAGAAATCAGTGACATGAAAAGGATCAAAATTAGGGATGTCTTTGCAGTTATCAGTAACTATGAAAAATGTAGAGAAACACTTTCAAATTATGAATAAAAAAAGACTTCCAAGGAAGGGTTTTACACTTGTCAAAAGACAAAATTACACCAAATTTAGTTAAAGATCTAATTGGCTTTTTATTCACAATTCATGAAACAGGGCAGCCTCTATTCTACAAAATATAATGAGGGCGCTCACTGGGCAATGGTGGGGTTTGTAAGGTTGGAATAAGAAAGCAAAACAATAGGGAACAAGCTGATTGGTTACATCAAGTTACTTTACTTTTTTTTTTAAGAGTTAAACAGAGAGTTCTTCCTTATTATGCTGACTCATGTAGACTGGAATTTCTTGTTTTCTGAAAAAAAAAACAAAAAAACTGGTTGTTTGGGGATCTATCTACAACCTTAAGGTTTCTGTTTAATTATGTAGCATTTAGCATTAATGACTCCATTTTAATTTTGTCTGGTCTGTTGGAGCCTACTATAAGGGCTCAGTCCTCAACAATTGTGTCCCATAATTTTTTCATCATACTCAATGAAATTATCAATCTAACGAAAGTGTTGAAGAGTGAAAATGAATAATGAAAAGTCTTAAAATTTTACCTCCCATGCACCCCTTCTCAAGAAACCACTGTAAGATTAAGTCTATCAAAATTAGGGAGCAAATGAGAAACAGAGAGGAGAGAATGTAGAATCAAGCCTAGAAAAGAGTTAAAAGAAATTATCAGAAGAATGTGAAAGGATATAATAAAATTTCAGCCAAGAGAGTGAGGAGACAGAGTTAAACACAGGGGAATAATTCCAATGGGAACAAAAAGAAAGATAATAATTTGAAAGTATTGTAAGTTGAAATATATGTTGAAGAGAGATTTGAGGAATGGATGATTGCTATATACCAGACAATTAAGCAAAATGAAAAAAACAGGACTATAATTAACTCTAGGGAAAACGCCTTTTAAGTGAGGTATATATAATCATAAACCCCTAGTGTGATTTAATGACCAATATTAGTCGCATAGCCATAATAATATAAACACTTAGTGTCGAAAGAACTTAAAATTATGGTATGATTATTTTAAGATCATCAATTGAAGGAGAACGTGTGTGTGTTTTGGTCCTGGTGTGAGAGAGAAGACTTAAATATTTTAGAGTTGGAATTTGAGAGCCAAAATTTATTTTTAAAAAATTTTCATCTCAAACATTAAGATATAGGACAAGAGAAATATTTAAGAGAGAAGAAAATTGTTGCCTCTGAGAAGTGAAAATTCATGACTATTTTTTATGTCATTGTCTTATAGTTATTAAAAACTCATGTAGCTGTTTCACTATATAAATTCTTTTCATGTATTACTGATACTAAAACTGAAAATAACAATTGCATTTAAACATAAATAATTATTCCTACTGTATGAATCTGCTAGGGTTGCTATAACAGAATATCACAGACTAGGTGGCTTAAATAATAGAACTTTATTTTCTCACAGTTCTGAAAGTCCAAGACCAAGAGCACCAGCAGTGCCAGTTTCTGATACGGTCTCTCTCTTTGGTTTTCAGGCAACTGCCTGGTTACTGTGTCTTCACACATCTTCCTCTTCTTATTGGGGCACCCAACCTATTGGAATAGGGTATCTCCCTACAAATCCATTTAACCTTAATTACCTCCTTAAAGGTCCTATTTCCCAAAATACTGGAATTTAGGGCTTTAATATATGAATTTGGTGTGTATGGAGGGGAAGGGCACAGTTCAGTCCATAATACTCATGTACTTCTACTTGTTTACAAATCTGTCCAATTCATACATTCAAACATATTGTTTGCAGCCAATATCTATTCAGATTGATCACAGCCTAAACTGTTACAGGTTTTTAAACTTCTCTATTATTATTTATTCTATTCACACATTAATTTTTGAGATATTTCCAACCATTATAATAAATTGAGTATTTTCAATGGCTTTCTCAAATGTTTTAAATGGAGAAATATTTGTATTCACAAGCATATTAAGAACTTTTCAATTGCTAAAGGTTTATAACATAACTACAGAATCATGCTTTTGAACTTAAGTCAAGGAGACATAAGAATGAACAAATGTTTGCCACGTATATATTCTTAATTTTCAAAATTAAAATTGCTAATGCTAATTTTTATTTGTGCACCTGCTGCTAAAAACTAAATGGGCTACTAACTTCCTAAGGTTGGAATACATGCCCTTTGATTAATACATGCCCTTTGATTAGTGGCTGCAGCTACTCTCCAAAGAACATGAAAATGATTGCAAATCTGCCTCTTAGATTAGAGGTCAGCTGCAAATGCTTGCTCCAAAAAAGCACGTCTGTTTGCCAAAGCTGGTTGCAAAAATTGATATAGACTAGAAAGCATGAGCTTTGGAGTTGAGATTCGATTCCTAGAAATGAAACTGAGCATTGCTCCTTCCCTTCAACGTGGTAGAATCAGTGAAGACTACCTCATAGAATTTTCTAAAAACTAAATGAGATCATTCATGTAGAGGACTTAGATTAGTGTTTAGTACCTAGCAAGTGCTTGATAAAATCATTTATTATGTCACAAATCTCTGTTTGTCTCAATCTCCTCACTCATGCACTATTGCTTGGGATTCTCCTGCAATGAAACTTTTCGAAGGGCTTTATGAGACTCTGAAAATTGTTTCCTCAATCAATTAACAAGATCAGTATCCCTATTGCTTCCTTACACTGTTATGGTAGCCCAAAGATTTATGTCACATTTCCCAAAGAAATCAGGTCATTGAATCAATAACTTCTATTTTGAAAATTACATTTGATTCTGCCAAAAGATGTTTTCAAAGTTGATACAGAACTTTAAATTTTAAAAAAAACCCTAACTTGCTTTCACATTTTAAAAAATATCATTTTGTAGTAAATAAGTCTTTGATTAAATTATTGCCAAGTAAATTCTAAACTTTTAATTCATAAGCAATATGTTACACACATTAAGTGGTCAATAGGTATTTATTATATAAAGGAGTGATTTTGCAATAAATAAGCATTCTATTCTCTGAACTCTTAAGGTGTGGATTATTTGAAGCAGTGTATGATTTTTCATGCACTAATAATGCCACTACATACATTTTAATTTTTAAAAACAAATCGTGATATGTATATACTTCTACCAATGATGTATACCGATGGTTTATTTTTGAAAATATGTAAATTACTTTTATGACTAAATAGATCGTTCCTCAGAAAAAGTTCCACACTTCTCACATTTGTTGGTAACATTACATTTTACAAGATGGTTGCCATATTGTGTGATGTGTTATATTTTTTACTATCTTATTCTAAAACAGATTTATATACTTGAGCTTAGCCAAAAGGCCGAGAAGCAATCTATAACAGATTTATAAAATAGATGTAGGCTATATAAAAATAATAAAAAGAAGAAAAAAGAAGAGGATAGTTTTGGTAATTGCTTTAATCTTAATTAAGAAATTTTCCGGGGAAACCTAGAAAACCTAGATACTGTCTGCACAACGCCTCGCCTCCACTAAGAAGTTCTGAGGGAAATCTGAGTCGATAAATCACAGTTCTTTTCCTTAGATATTAAATACGCCTTTAAAACTCCCCAGTTTGCTTGTTTCTTATGATTGTTCCTTTCTCTTTGAATTGTTTTCTTCGTCTCTGGAGGTTGTTTAGAGATTTGGCTAGTCCTGTGCTAAGTAAGTCCTGAGCCATAGAAATAGATTGTTTCAGCCTTTTTCAATGATACCTAATGAAAACATTTAAACAACACACCTCCTGTTGAATTACTTTCACCTGTGGCATCACCCATAGCAGGAAAAAAAAAAAAAATCCTTCTCCTTTAAGTGGGCATCTCTGAAAAGAAAGGGTGCTAATCCAGAGTGGCCCTTCCATGGCATTCTTTAATCGTTGATGACAGCAAGTGAAATGGGACTGGACGCAGAGCAAATTGCTTCATTAGTAACATAGACTAAAGTACCTGTGAAACTGTAACCTGCATTTCCTAATACACTTGTTGTATAATTTGATCATTTGACTCCCACAATTGAAACCAATATCGTCTACTTAAACTAGATTTAAGTTCTAATAATTTATTTGCTAAGATGAAAAAGTTGTTAGTTTCCTAATTTTCCTATGTTCAAATACAGACATACCTCAGAGGTACTGTAGGCTCAGATTCAGTCCACGATCAAAAAGGTAACACAGTAAAGTGAGTTGCACACATTGCTCGTTTCTCAGTGTATGGAAACATTATGTTTATATTATACTGTGGTCTTTTAAGTATGCAAAACCATTCTGGTTAAGGAAACAATGTAAGTATCTTAATTTTAAAAAGTTTTTATTGCTAAAAATACTAATGATCTGCTGAGACTTTAGGAAGTCATCTTTCTTGCTGGTGGAGGGTCTTGGCTTGTTGTTGATAGCTGCTGACTGATTAGGGTCGTGGTTGCTGAAGATGGAGGTGGTTTTGGCAGTTTCTTAAAATAAGAATATAGCAAAATTTGCCACATTGATTGTCTTCATCTTTCACAGATTTCTCTGGAGCATGGGGTGCTGTTTGATAGTATTTTATGCACAGTAAAGCTTCTTTCATATTGGAAGTCCAGTTTCTCAAACCCTGCCACTGCTTTATCAACTAAGATTATGGAATATTCAAAATCCTTTGTTGTAACTTGAACAATACTAACAGGATCTTCTCTAGGAGTAGATTTCATCTCAAAAACAAAAAACTCTTAAGAAGCAACTTCCCATTTGTTCACGTTTTATCATGAGTTTATAGCAATTTAATCAGTTCTTCAGTCTCCAGTTTTCATTCTAGTTCTCTAGCTGTTTCCATCCCTTTCACAATGACTTCTTCCACTGAAGTCCTGAACACTTCAAAGTCATCTGTGAGGCTTGGAATGCAGTTCTTCCAAAGACTAATTCATGGCGATATTTTGACCTCCTCCCATGAATTATGAGTGTTCTTAAGGACATCTAGAATGATGAATCCTCTTCAGAAAATTTTCAGAGGAATCACTATCAGAGATCCATTAGAGGAATCACTGTCAATGGCGGTGATAGTCTTACAAAATGTATTTCTTATATAATAAGACTTGGAAGCCAAAATGATTCCTTGATCCACGGACTGCAGAGTGGATATTGTGTTAGCAGGCATGAAAATAGCACTAATATCCGTAGACATCTCCATCAGAGCACCTGGGTGATTAGGTGCATTGTCAATGATGACCAATATTTTGAAAAAGGAATCTTACATTCTGCTTAGTAGGTCTCATCCGTGGGCTAAAATATTTGGTACACCATGCTGTAAACAGAGGTGCTGTCATCCTGACTTTTTCTGCTTTATTTGGAGCACAGTGAGAGTAGATAAACCATACTTAAGTGCCCTAGGATCTTCTGAATGGTAAATGAGTGAGCATCAACTTCAACTGAAAGTCACCAGTTGTGTTAGCCCTTAACAAAAGAATCAACTTGTCCTTCGAAACTCTGAAGCCAGGCATTGACTCTAGCCATGAAAGTCCTACATGGTATCTTCATCCAAGAGAAGGCTGTTTCATCTGCATTAAAAATCTGTTGTTCACTGTAGATACCTTCATCAGTTATCTTCTAAATAGCTTGCTAAAACTTCTGCATTGGCACTTGCTGCTTTGCCTTACACTTTTACATTATAGTGATGAGTTCTTTCCTTATACCTGACAAACTCTGCTAGTTTCAGACTTTTCTTCTCTAGCTTCCGTACCTCTCTTAGCCTTCCTAATATTGAAGAGAGTTAGGGCCTGAATCTGGATGAGGCTTTGGTCTAAGTGAATGTTATGGCAGATAAAATCTATCCAGACCACTAAAACGTCCTCCATATCAACAATAAGGCTTTCTTGCTTGCTTGCTTTCTCTCTCCCTCTCTCTCTCTCTCTTTCTTTTTTTTTTGAATTGAAGTCTCGGTCTGTCACCCAGACTGGAGTGCAGTGGCACTCTCATGGCCACGACAGCCTTGAGCAACTGGGCTCAGGCAATCCTTCAGCCTCAGCCTTGCACGTAAGCTGGAACCACACCTGGCTAATTTTATTTTATTTATTGTAGAGATGAGGGCTCGCCAAGTTGCCCAGACTGTTCTCAAAACCTGGGCTCAGGCAATCCTCTAGCTTCTACCTCCCAGTGCTGGGATTATGGGCGTGCCTAGAGCTTTCTTATTATTTGTTTGTTTATTGGAGTAGCACTTTCAATTTTCTTTAAGAACTTTTCCTTTGCACTTGCAACTTGGCTAACTGGTGCAAGAGGCCTAGCTTTCAGATAATTTTTGACTTGCCTTCCTCACTAAGCTTTTGATTTGAAGTGAGAGACCTTAGTTCTCCCTTTTACTTGAACATTTAGAGGTCATTGTAGGGCTATTAATTGGTCTAATTTCAATATTTTTGTTTCTCAGTGAATAGAAAGACTCAAGGAAAGAGAGAGAGAGAGAGAGAGAGAGAGAGAGAGAGAGAGAGAGAGAGAGAGAGAGAGAGAGAGATATGGAAGAATAGCCAGTCAGTGGAACAGTCAGAACACACACAATGTTTATTGTCTTCCATCTTCTACAGGCTTGGTTAGTGGTGCCTCATGTCAATTACAGTACTAATATCAAAGATCATTGATCATAGGCCACCATAGCAGATATAATAATAATGAAAAAGTTTGAAATATTGTGAAAGCTACCAAAATGTTACATGAAGTGAACTCATGCTGTTGGAAAAACATAGCGTCAATTGTTTTGCTAGAAGCAGTATTGCCACAAACTTTCCATTTGTAAAAAATGCAATATTTTTGAGGTGCAATAAAGAGAAGCATGATACAATAAGGTATGACTGTATCGCAATGGCATAACCAATAAGATTGTTAGTAAAATAACAAAAACAAACTTGCACTCTTTTATTTTTTCATTTAATAATCCAATCAGGAGAAAGTGGAACAATCCTTTAAAACAATGACTCAAAATAGTAAGTATACAATGTTTTTTAATATGTATGTGTATATACTCTTTTTTTTTGAGTTGGAGTCTCACTCCCTCGCCCAGGCTGGAGTGCAGTGGCATGCTCACGGTCACCCCAGCATCAACCTATTGGACTCAGGCAATTCTTCCACCTCAGCCTTCCAAGTAGATGGAACTATAGGTGCACGCTACCACACCCGGCTAATTTTTGATTTCTGATTTTAGAGACGATTACTCGCCAAATTGCCCGGGCTAGTCTCCAACCCGTGGGCTCAGGTAATTCACTTGCCTTGGTCTCCCAAAGTGCTGGGATTATAGGCTGAGCCATCGAGCCCAGGCTTTGTATGTATATGCTCTTAATCTCCAGTAGCCAACAGCCTGCAATGCACTTTCTTATGTCACTAACCACTGTAAGAGATACTTGACCACTGAAAGCAAGTTGAAAACAACGTGTGATAGCACATGACTAAGAAATATATTTCACAAGACACTCTTTGATGAAGAGAGAGTGTGACATTTTTGATAATTATTCCCCCCCAAGAAGAATTCTTTTATACAAAGTAGGAAAGTATCATTGAATTATGCCTTATAATAAAAATTACAAATTATATCATACAAATGTATGACAAGACAGTCTAGTTTATTTCAAATATAATTGGGTATAGGAGAGAGGGGAAATGTTAAAAACAAGGTCTTTTGTCAAATGCTGTACTAATACATCTTCTTATTAATTTTAATCATAGCGTGGGGTGGCCAATCTCTCTCTGTGAAGAATCTGGTGCATCACACAGTCTCTGTTCACTCTACTCAGCTTAGCAGTTGAGGCACAAATGCAGTCATAGACAATGTATAATATAAACAGAGGGGTATGGCTGTGTTTCAATGCCACTTTTTAAAAATGTTTCCATTATTTTTATCTTTTATGGTCGTTGCTGAGCACTTGATTATTTGTCTGATTGCCATACCTTTTAGATGATCTTTTTCTCTTGAACTGCCTTTTTGTTTGGCTTTAATGTTCTTCTTGTCTAGGTTTTATCTTGTTTGCCTCAGTCTCATGACAGTGTGTCTTAGTGTAGACTGCTTTTTATTAATCTTGCTTAAGATTTGCTTAAATGTGTAAAAATGAAGATATGAGCCTTTTATCTATTTTGAAAAATTCCAATTAATAGTCTCTTCAAAAGTTGCTTTTCTATAATTTATGGCACTCGAATTAAATATATGTTATTTTCACTACCTGTATAATTTATCCTTCATGATCGTCTGTCTCTGGATTTCTATGCTATACGCTAATGAGTTTATTTACAGGTTTCTCTCAATTCACTGATTCTCGTTTTATTTTAACCAATCATTAGATTTTCAAGTTTAATTACTGTTTGCTTCCTTTCTAGGATTTCTATGTGGTTCTTAGTATCAAATATAACTGGTTATGATTGCAATTTTTTTCTTATTTTTTCCTTATTTTGAAATAGTTTGAATTTACTTAAAAATTATCAAATGTCATTGTAAAATTTGTAGTCAATAATTTCAAGGTTCATTCTTTGTCTGATTCTGTTAAAATTTAATTTTACTTTGGCTGTTTTTTTCTGAGTGTTTTAATGGTTATATTTTTTTCTCATGTCTTTAATAATTTCCAATTAATAAGATTTATTTAAAACCCAGATAGAACGTGCATGCTTACCAAGGAAATATGTGCTACACTCTCCCAAATAGCTAAGGGAATTGCTCAAATTAAGACCATTTTAAAGTAAACAATCTTCTGATGATTTTTGTACCTCATAGGTGGTAACTAACATGAGAACTGTTCTCTGGTCCATGGCCAGGAATTCACACATGCATGCAAAATGTTATTTTTTGTGCTTTGGTCCAAAACCAAGGCAAACAAGTATCCTTACCATTTTGTGTTGGGAGGGTTGTGTAAATTCTCACTAACTGTATTACCATTTAAGCTTTATTCAGGAATGTCAATTAGACTTACCAACCTAGGTTGATCCTCTGTGCCCTAAATGACTCCCATTAATATGGAATACTGGTCACCAAGTACTAGTATTTGCTTTATACGGTCCACCACCTTAACTCTAGTTTATTTTGGAGGATTAGTGCTTTCTCATTTTATTTTGAGAAATTTAAAGATTCCCTGTGCTTTCTTGAAGTTTTCTATTTTACCTAGTATTATCTTGGTGTTTTGTACTAGATGGACTTTCTAGATTTTAAGTTCATCATATTATGAGAAAGTTAATGTTCTGGATTTATTTTATGTTCTGGTAGCACATGATATTTCAAAAAAAAATTAAAGGAAATAAAAAGAAAAGAAAAGAAAGGACACTAGGCAGCACTAATTTAGCAAGCCATGTAAGCCTAACCGTTTCCCCATACCACTATTTGGTTCTCTGTTTCTTAGTCTGTTCGTCAGTGCCACTTAGCCAATCTCTATCTTAAAGCTGAAACTATGATTGTGTTCACTTACAGATGCTAGGAAAGTCTGAGAGTGCTGATTCTATTTAGCTAATGTGTCCTTTAAGAAAAGGCTGTTTAACCATACATAGAAGGAATTCTCAATGGCACCCAGATACCCTGAACTGAAACTTTCCATTCTAACAAGAAGTATTAACATTAAGTTCCAATTTGGCTTAATCATTACCTTGTTTGGCTCAGAGCTTTCCCTTGGGAAATCAAATGTAAATAGTGCTTTCTATAAATGACCTTTGTTTCTCACAACCGAACCTCAGAGTGATGTTGACATACAAATTTCCTTTTTATCTACTTTTATATCTCCAAATGTGCATAAGCAAGAAAAAGAATGATGATGTCTACACATACAATGAAAACCAATTACATCTTTGTTTTCGTAAGCATCATCAATTTTAGAATACAAATATAAGAGAAACTACCCAGAGTTGAATATAAACTCATAACACATCTTGTGTTTCTGTTGTCTATAGACGTCCATGCTGAAATGAGTGAAGCCATTAAAAAACAAACAAACAAACAAACAAAAAAAAAACTTCTCAATGAGAAGCATAGGATGGTCCCTGCACCTGTAACTGCTGCTTTTATAGAATCTATAGTTCTATTTGTTTGCCTGTTTCCCAGCTCACTACTTCACAAGACACATGACACTTAAGTGGCAGAAAGAATTAATGCCCCTCCAATGTGTAGGAAAATAATTATGCTAGTTTCTTTCAAGGAAGAACTCTTCCCTTTGTCCCTTCTACTTCTGCTGGGGGAAATGTGATTCAGTGGCTTGAGCTAGTAAACATGTTAGACCATAAGATGACCTTGGGAGGGAGAATCACAGAGAGGCATGACTAATGGAATCTAAGTCTCTCACTCCAGCATGAGACATACCAGTGTTGACCTAGACTACTATTAAACAACTTGAACATAAGAGCAAAAACTTGGATCTTCTTTAAGCCCCACTTAATTTGTTGCATTCTGTTGTTGTTACTAATACTCACGGGCAAACCTAATCTCAACTAATAGAGATGTAAGTGCCTATAGGTAGGGGACTAAAAGCAACAGGACCTAAACTCATAGCATTTGTTTATTGGAATTGATAGGGTGGGATATTTTATGATCTTAGCTATTGTGTTACAAAAGTGTATTATGCCTGAACAAAACGTTGGTAAAAGTATCCCCTGCTGTTTCTAGGGAGACAGATCACATGTCAACTTGTACAGCAACATTAGGAAAAATACTAAGAAAAACTCAGATTATCGATTTTTTGCTGGCTGCTTCTTGCCACTTTCACAAAATCTAAGGAGAGACAAGCGTTGTCCATGTTAGCCCGTTTGCACAAAGGGATAAGAGTGCATAATAAGGCACTTTCAGTGTCAACAGATTGAGTCTCATAAACAAGGGCCTTACAGCTCTGAAAATAAATACTTCTCTTTCTGAAACCAGAGCATTTATATTTCATGGT
>NW_007244256.1:0-765 GCF_000164805.1 Carlito syrichta
CATTAGAAAGAGAAACGGGCAAGAATCATCTCTCCAATACATCCAAAAATTAGCCGGGCGCGGTAGCACGCGCCTGTATTTAGAGCTACTTAGAAGGCTGAAGTTGAAGGATCGCCGGAGCCCAGCGGGTCGAGGCTGCGGTGGCCGGGAGCGGCCACTGCACTCCAGTGTGGGCGACAGAGTGAGACTCCAGCTCCAAACCATAACAGAAAATAGCCAGGTTCCGTGACTCAGCCTGTAATCCTGCGATTGAGGAGGCTGCGGGGAGAGGACAACCTAAGCCCGCGGGTTCGAGACCCACCTGGGCAACTTGGGGAGTCCTCCTCTCTACAATAAATCAAGAAATCAGCCGGGCGTGGACGCACATGCCTGGAATGCCAGCCCTCGGAAGGCTGAAGCGGAAGGATCAATGGAGCCCAGCAGGTCGAGGTTGCGGTGGCCGGAGAGGCCACTGCATTCCGGTGCGGATCACAGAGTGAGACTCCAACTCAGCCCAGAGCCCACGGTACAGAGAAATGTGAACTGTTATTTGCTGGAGTGGAACCATGGCCTTAAGAACATTTTACTGAAACCTGCTAGTTATTAATGATGAATGTTTCTTTGCCTTAAATGGTGGACAACCAAAGTCTTCGACAACCAAAATATGAAATTCAAATTTCCAAGTGTAAATTATATTCAGATGAAAAAACATGCAGTAATTTCCATAAAAATTGTTGTACTCTGTGCCAGGTAACAGCAGTTATCTCAATCTACCCTGTAGAATTG
>NW_007244257.1:0-799 GCF_000164805.1 Carlito syrichta
TTTCCTACATGCAACCATGTGAATGTACGTTATTCATATTTCGTCATTTTCTGATGACTCTCAAATATGTTTTTGAAACTCGTGGATGAACATTTGTACGGTTTTGAGAACGTAGCTCTGAAACTATGATGTCATAACTATTATAGTCCATCTCTTTTCTTCACATAGGGGATGATTTCTCTCAAATGTATTCCTAAGATTGCAGTTTCTATACTGTAGGCTGTTAGCACATGAACAGCTAACCCCACAGTGTTTCACAATTGTAAAGCCTAACTCACACTTCTAACAGTATAAACATGCGCAATGCCTCTTTCTTCATGATTTTTCCAACATTATTCACGTTCCATTTTTCAATGTTTTTTAAAATTTTATTTTGTGGCTTGATTGTTAGAGTCAGAGTCTAACTCTGTCGCACAGAGTAGACGGTCACAGACACTGCAGCCTCCAACTCCTGGGCTCGGGCCACTCTTCCAGCTCAGCCTTCCAAGTGTCTGGAACTTTGTTGAGCTCAGGGAGAAACGAACTGAACGTGCACCACAGGGAGGAGAGTTTGATGGCACCTTTTTTTCCAAGTTGATGGGCGGGTGTCAGACAGGCCTGTTAGCGTCCTCTTGAGCCACAGCGCCATCGTGAGGAAATAGTTTCATAGATGAGTCGGACAGACCTTTGCCTGCCCTAGCCTTTGAGGAAGCAAGGGTTGAACAGAACTGGCAGACCCAGAGCAAGATGCAGACATTTGGGGAATTTCTGAGGACTGAGGGATCGAGACTGAGTCAGCAGCTTCCAAGAGGTCTCAGCA
>NW_007244258.1:0-1005 GCF_000164805.1 Carlito syrichta
AGAAGGTGTGAGGTCTAGGAGCTAGGCTGATCAGTGAAGGCTGCTCTGAGAGCAGTGCTCAGGAAAGGAGGGACCTGGAGCCATACCAGACTGACAGTCAGTCACCCTGGTGTCATGGAGCAAGTTCCGCGGAAGGACCATGACCGGAACGGGAAGCAGGAGGCAGTTAAGGAAGGATGTAGCTTCTGATAACAAATCTCCAATGTGATACGAAATTGGAGTTTGCAGATCGCACACAAATATTACATTAGAAAAGAGAAACGGGCAAGAATCATCTCTCCAATACATCCAAAAATTAGCCGGGCGCGGTAGCACGCGCCTGTATTTAGAGCTACTTAGAAGGCTGAAGTTGAAGGATCGCCGGAGCCCAGCGGGTCGAGGCTGCGGTGGCCGGGAGCGGCCACTGCACTCCAGTGTGGGCGACAGAGTGAGACTCCAGCTCCAAACCATAACAGAAAATAGCCAGGTTCCGTGACTCAGCCTGTAATCCTGCGATTGAGGAGGCTGCGGGGAGAGGACAACCTAAGCCCGCGGGTTCGAGACCCACCTGGGCAACTTGGGGAGTCCTCCTCTCTACAATAAATCAAGAAATCAGCCGGGTGTGGACGCACATGCCTGGAATGCCAGCCCTCGGAAGGCTGAAGCGGAAGGATCAATGGAGCCCAGCAGGTCGAGGTTGCGGTGGCCGGAGAGGCCACTGCATTCCGGTGCGGATCACAGAGTGAGACTCCAACTCAGCCCAGAGCCCACGGTACAGAGAAAGGTGAACTGTTATTTGCTGGAGTGGAACCATGGCCTTAAGAACATTTTACTGAAACCTGCTAGTTATTAATGATGAATGCTTCTTTGCCTTAAATGGTGGACAACCAAAGTCTTCGACAACCAAAATATGAAATTCAAATTTCCAAGTGTAAATTATATTCAGATGAAAAAACATGCAGTAATTTCCATAAAAATTGTTGTACTCTGTGCCAGGTAACAGCAGTTATCTCAATCTACCCTGTA